>NC_056725.1:266284201-266474201 GCF_019279795.1 Protopterus annectens | reverse complement strand
TGGGAGTGTGTGTAGTGGTGTTTTTTGTATGTTTGTGTGTTTAGTGCGACCTCTGAGTTAGAATATATAAGTAGGGAGGTGTGGGGGCATAGCACCCCACATGGGGGTGCAGGGGGCTGCTTATAGATAGAGTAGGTGTGTTTGTGTGTTATGCTTTGCTTGTGTGTGTTGTTATGTTTGTTTTAGTGTAGTTAGGTAGGTGTATGTGTGTGTGCTTATGTGCTGGTTTGTGTGTGTGTGCATGTGTGTGTGTGTGTGTGTGTGTGTGTGTGTGTGTGTGTGTGTGTGTGTGTGTGTGTGTGTGTGTGTGAATGGTCGTGATTGTGCTATTCATGGTTTTGGGTTTTTGGGTATGTGGGTTTTCCACTATTCAGTCTCGAAATACTGAAATTCGACATTTCAGTATTTCAAGATTGTCTAGTGAATCCATATATATATATATATATATATATATATATATATATATATATATATATATATATATATATATATATGTATATATATATATATATAGATATGTATGAGATTATCGTAGTAAAACAAATTAGCACCTAGCTTTAACATGGAAACATAGTTATGTGAAATACATTTCTCTTACTATACTGAGTTCAGAATTTGCCACAAAGACTGCAATCTTGCATTTTTTTAAACTCTCTGCATATATTCTGCTAGTGTATAAGGTGAATTGCAATTTCATACTTTTTATTGTCCAGAAAACGCATATCATTGCAAAACTTGTTGCTCTATAAACTTTTTCCCCCGGATTTACTAATCTTCCGTGTAAGACTAGATTAGTTTTGCATGGAAGCACCAGTGTAAGATTATGACTGCATCACGCCATGCATATTAATGAGGGCGCGCTGCCCCAACTCTAAAGCTTACACGGATCTTGGACGAGTTTAGGGTGCGTGTTGGACTGCCGAGCAGTCCAAACATCCATGCCCCTGCAATGAAGAAATGACACAACTTCACATTTAAATGAGTGAGTCTGCTCATATGTGTACAATGTAACACTACACTCCCCCATATGTTCAACAACTAACAGAATAAAAAAATAAAAATATATTTTTTTTTATCTTCCGATATAGCTGCGCATAGTTGCATGGGTTTGCCCGGATTTGAAGATTGCTTAGCTACAGTTACAGCAGCTTAGACACCAGAAGAGGATAACAAGAAAATATATATGCAATTAAGCAACATAGCGATAGCGTAGTGGTTAGAGCTTTTGCACAAAGAGGAGGCATTCCCGGTTTGAGTCCCACTACTGCACATTCTATTTTCTGTAGGAAATCTGTACACAAAAACATTTCCTGACATTTTTTTTATGTATAAGTTTGCAAAAGGCATTGAAATATTAAATTTAGTAGTGCATGAATTATATATATAAAGGTAAAATTTTATGCATTCCGAGGCATGAGTACCTTATTTTAGGCAATATAAAGTACTGCTTACCACATGTTACCAGTATTGAGCATATTTAAATACGTTTGCGAATAGCTGCGCAATGCTAAGGAGGAGTGACACAGGTTCACCGCACGTTACTGCTGATTATCTTCGCGCAAATCTGCGCTAAACAGCGCAATGTCAGGCAATGTCAGGCAAAGTCGGGCAAAGTCAGGTAAACACGCTCACACCTGCTCTACTGTTCCTTAACCAGTCAGTTTTGCCCAGCAGGAATATAAAATGCAGTGACAGGGCTCGAACTCAGGATACTGTGCATTATAGTCACAGTACTTAACCACTAAGCCATGATAGCATTTCATAAACATGCACTTTCAACAGAGACATATCTATCAAAGGGATTGGCCAGTTTTGGAAAAGCTCAGTGCCCACAGCTGAGCTTTTCCAAAACTGGCCAGTCACAAATAAGTGTGGGAAATGAGGCATATTTAATCTCCACAGATGGGAATACTTGCTATAACTGGTTGTAGTTTCCTTCTGCAGTCAGCATGGCTGGTGTAGGTGAGGGCACTAGGTTTAGAGCACAATGCTGAGTCATCCAGGAGTACAAAATTATGGCTTGGCTCCTCATCCACAAACATGAGCAAAGACTCCTGCAGGGCCAGTTCCAGGGTACCCAATATAAAACGGAGGCCTGGAACAGTCTTTCCCATGATCTCACCAGTGCCACTGGTGTTCCTCAGACTGGTGAGCAGGTCAGGCACCATTATTCTGTCCTGAAGCGGCGTAGGGGGGATGAACTGGACCAGTGAATCCAGGAATCCTGTAGGATGCCTAATGCTCCAGTAGTGTGTAAGTAGCCATTGTATTAAGTAGTTAAGAATTGCCATGCTTGTCTATACTATGGATAGGTATGTCTCAATATCACTGCATTTACTTCACAGCTGCAGGTGACCGGGCTATGAATCTGCAAGCCCATGAAGATAGGAGACAAAGGCTGCATCATGAGGCAGGTTAGTAATTATTCTGCATGTACTGTTATATAAAATAAACGAGAGAGCCTTCAAAAAGTGTTTTAACCCAATAAATAAAGGTGTAATAATCCTTTAATAAATGTAGAGTTCCAGGAGTGCATCTGTGTCATTTTCTTTGATATGTTGTTGTACTGTTGCATTCTACAAATAGTAGCGTTGTATTAAGCAGTGTCAACCCACTTTTGGGTAGTCCCATATAATGTGGATGAAGCGAGTTCCAGTAGCTTTTATGCATATTTACAGCCCTCAACTGTTGGTTCATGCCCAGCATGTACAGGTTAATCTGGCACATGAGTAGTTTGGTATTGCGTTCCCCAGAAATGTCAGTGTGCTGCCAGAAATGTAGGGAGCTGTTAACATATAACTGATACTTTCACCTGAACATATCTAGATAATTATATGAAAGTAGAGCTGTCAGTGTACCATCTCAGCAGTACTGTGTGTGAACAATTCTCAAAATATGTTGCAGTAAAATCTGCATCTTGGGCAGTTTGTATGTAAGATACAGCTCATGTATATAATGATCTAGCAAAATCCAATTGCACAATATAAGGACATTGGGTAGTGTAATAATACATGTAAGGGACATATAACTGCAGTTAACAGGAATGTAGTGAAAACTAGAAGGATATATAAGTTGTTAATTGAGCTATCTTTTTCCAACCTACTGTATGTGCATAAAAAATGCAATTCCACACCTCAATCGGTATGTCTAATCTTAAAACATTTGTTGGGACATATGTCCTAATGGTTTATAAATATTTGCATTTATTTCTATGCATGTGCCCTGTTAAAATACCACAATATTGGTGGCCTGGTACCATCAATTAAACCTGCATGCTGTTGTAATGTACACTATTTTTCTATATATGCATGTGTTATGCTTGCTTTTCAACTGTTGAAAATCTGGTGTGTTGGGTTAATGGGAATACTTCTGCATGCTGTTATAACTAATTGGGAATGCTGTTGACTGTTACTAACCCATATCTTTATTAAACTCTCCAAAACATAGTTCATATGAGAAGGCCGGATCCAGCGGACCCACCTGCCCCACCTCAGCTGGCCATGGCACCTGGCACCAGCAGATCCAGTGCCCAGCCTGGGACCTCCTCCTCAATTGGCCCTGTGCCACCTTCAGGTGGAAGCGCTGCAGTGGATGGGGCTCGGACCCCCTGTGCAAGCGTGGGCGGAGAGGCACCTATCGCCCTTCATGCGGTCCGGGCTGTGGTGCATAGAGAGATTGAATGTTCTGTTGCAGAACTTCTACACCAGCTTGAGGCCCAAGTGGCACAACTCACAGGTGAGACTGCCCCTCCTACACAGCCCCGAGCACAGCCACCTTCTGGGCCTTGAAGGTGCAGTGATGACTACCCATGGGTGGGGACCTCAGTCCCACTGTTTCCATCTGGGGGCTCATGGGCTTGCCATTTCCAAACATCCCTCCCCATCAAAGGTGCTCACCCACCACATGTGTCATATACCACCCCTGTATGCGTCTTGTTTGTCTTGTCTGTTTACCTCCCCAACCTACCTCCACAAATATACCTACTTCCCCTACCCCACATTCCACTCTCACCTGAAAAAAAGGGCAATCTGTTCCCCCCAAAAAAATTACGCCCCATACATAGCTGCCCATTTTGCACACATGTCCACTGGACACATGAAATGTTGTTTAATTGGTATTACAACATACTTTGTTGTCCTCACCCCTTTCTCAGGGGTTTAAGGGTTCATATCTACCTCCAAATTTATTGCATATGCAAAGCTGTTGCTGTTGAAGAAATGGGCAGCTGTGGACCTTCTCTACACCCATCCTGCACATCCCCATTTTTCTTTTCTTTCCAAGAAATTAGCGCGGGGGTGAGCGGGAGTAAGCACTATTAAGCAGTAGTGAGCAGGTTTGCGCTTGTATGCACTTGACTAGGCAATGTGAGGCATTGCGCAAACCCACTCACAACTGCTTAAAAGTGCCTTAGTCACTCTGTATGTGAGGGCCCTTGTTCTGCTCAGGAACAAAATAAAACACCTCTGTAAGTCTCAAACCCCAGACCTTGCACAC
This sequence comes from Protopterus annectens, assembly GCF_019279795.1. NCBI lineage: Eukaryota > Metazoa > Chordata > Ceratodontiformes > Protopteridae > Protopterus > Protopterus annectens. The sequence goes on along the minus strand of NC_056725.1, from coordinate 266,469,707 downwards.
ACTACACAACATGAAGTACCACTAAACCACAGTAGATATACATTAAGTTGGTGCTTAAATAATTATATCTTGCATCTGAATGAGTGAATGTAAAGGAAAATTAGGAATACCATACCATACAACTTGTTCTGTAGATGCTGGCCAACAGTTGTTGTGGGATTACATTACATGACTGTGATAAGAGAAGCAGTCATTCTAGCAGGAAGTAATGTTACACCATAACCTTACAACCCCACACAGTATGACAGCAGGACAAACACTGGCATATCTGTTTAGGGCAGAGAGCCAGAGGCAGAAACACAGAGGCATATTAGTCTTTCTGCTGTTACACACTGTGCAAATAGCTTTGGAAGGAGTTTTGGAAACATACCCTTACGTAGGAATAAAACACTGAAATACAAATGGATGTAGCCATGTACTGGTAGCAACCAACTGTAATAATGCCATTGCTCTATTGGTGAAAAGACCTGTGTGGTGCACAGACAAAAAGTAACAGGCTATTCTCTGTCTATCATGTGGATAGGTCCACATTTGGGAGTTACGCAGACAGACTACATTCCTTGATTAAGGAAAATGTACACAGCAACCCTGTAAGTCCAGCAAGACAAAATGCACACAATACTACTTGCGCTCTCTGTGCTTTTGCAACCCTACCCAAATGTACAATTTACCTGTATGTGCAGGGTCTACCAAGGATGTAGGTAAGCATACTCACAGTACTGAAATTAGTCCAGTTTTTCTGAGCAGCTCGTGCTAATGTCAACACTAAAAAAGCACAAACTGTTTAGAACTGTATAAATGAATATTCACAGTATAGCTGTTCACAAACAATTTTTGTGCCAAAGGAATACATCTCTATAACTAGCTTTGTATGGCAGTTAATTGTAACAGTTGAACAGAAAGTACATCTTTCCATGTATCTTGGGGTAGCATTTTGAGGGGTGAGTACATTTTTACACTGACGAATGTGTACTGGAAGCAGCAACATTAGGTCTGAGTACAAAATATAAATCTCTGGCTACACCACTGGCTTCTGATATAAGAACTATTCCAACCTTCTGTCTTAAACAATGATGTCCACACCAAATAAGGATGATCTCTATCTTGGAAAGATGAAAGGGCCACGCCTAAGAGTCAGCAATTTACAGTACTGGGTTGCTATGACAGTGATTACTTCAATTACTACACAACAGGCTGCATGCAATTAGCAAATGGTGGGCACTAACTGGTGCAGAGGCCATCACATGCTCATGTGCAATTCCTACATAAGCAAGCTGCAATCTAAGCCAGCAAACTCAATCACTCTATTACAGAGACTGACAGAGAGAGAGAAAAGGAAAAAGAAATATTACCAAATTATACAAAAGAAAGGTATGTGACATATGTATTTACTGGCATGTAGTAGATGTTACTGAAGAATAGTCTACATAATGTGAAACATTCATATGTGGCAGAGTACTTCTTTCTGCACAGATGTTCTGCTTAACTACTGCTATGGACAATACTGTGTGTACCTGTGGGCAGTGGGACATACCTGTGAAATGTGTAGCTCAGCATTAAATGTCAAAGATCTGATCCATGTTATCTGTGTTCTGTACAGTAGTGTGGCTAATGGCTATTGGGGGGATTAGCGCTGACATTATATAAACATGGGTGTGACAGAACAACACATGCATGATAGTCATGTTAAAATGTAGCTTAGCATTGGCAAGTGATGTAGCAGTCTAGTATGCTTATCTAGCATCTGTTGCTATATATACCCCCCTAATGTTAGTCTGTGTTCATATGTGACACCTGTGTGTGTTGCAGCAAGGCCCAACATTTCAGCTGTGAGGTCCAGGGACTTACAACAGTGTGGACCATGTGTGTGTGTATGCCACACATATACAGAGAAATATATATATATATATATATATATATATATATATATATATATATATATATATATATATATTCACATCTGTATATGTGCATAGAGCAGGGGACATATTGCAACTGTTTGCGAAGGGGGGGATATATATGTTGGTGAAGGTTAGTATGCACATATTTGTATGTAGGTTTTAGTGTGTGACAAACAAGACAGCATACAGTGCTGGTATATGACATGTGGTGGTTAAACACTGTGGTTGGTTCTTTCAGTTTGCAATGTTGAAGCCAGTAAGGCTTGCTAAAGCTACCTGGGCTGTGAACACCTTCAATGCATTTATCTTAAGATTGTGCAATATTATTACATTACTGTACACCTTACATCCTTTGTATAATTGATATTCTCACTATGAAAGGTGAATTGTATATGTGCCTATATATATATATATATATATATATATATATATATATATATATATATATATATATCTATGTAGACAAATGGATGTGTATATGTACATATATATATATATATATATATATATATATATATATATATATATATATATATATAGATAGATAGATATATATATATACTCATACACATCTACATCTAATTGTTGCAATAGATTCTCTGTACTGTTGACTGACTGTGATGGTCAATATGTTTGTGAATATGTCAAAGATATGTATCTGTGGGATAGCTTACTGGGAAACTGTTTATTTTATGGTATTCTGGGTCCTTGCTTTGATCCTAGCAAAAGCTGTGTATTCTGTTGCTAGGCAGACCAAGTGCTATTGCATACGTGTGATTAAGTCCCTTGGTTTTAACTAGGGTGTGTCATTGGAGGCTAAAGCACTAGATCTATGATTATTGATTGGTACCGATTTTGAAAGCAAATCCTGTGTGTAGTGTAGTACTAATTGAAGCTCTGGGCCTATACAGCAAAGTATGGTGTATGTCCACATTGCTTGCATCTACTGTTTTGTGTGGTCCCTGTATTCATCACAGATTACATTTCTCAAGATTAAGGTTGCGTAAGTACTGACACAAAGTACTGTATAGTACACACTGAAAGCTTATCTGGGTTGTCATACCTTTGTGTCCTGTAATTATGCCTGACATGTGTGGGGGTATGTCTGTAACATGTCCTTTGACATATGTGTGGTAATACATATAACTGTGAATCTAGCAACATTCATAGTGTACTACAGCAGTATGTGACCTATTTTCCCAATTGTGCACATATCTTGGTGACGGGTTTGTCATTAACAAGTTGTGTGGTATAATATTAATACATTTACTGGACCTTACACTGATTGTGAATGATGATTTATTTACACATCAGCTTAATGTATATCTGCTGTGGCTAGGTGGTGCATCGTGTTGCATACAGTGTGCTAGGTACTCTTTTATAGTCTTATATAGTGATTTTATTTTGTTGCTGTGCAGAACATGGTTCATTGGATAGAGAGTGAGCAAGGCACTTTCAAGCAGTTGTGGGGTGAGTAGTGATAAGTGGCAGTTACAGTGTTTCACTCTTGGTTAGCTTATAGGTCGCTAAATTTTCATAAGCTGTGCTTACCCTTCTGAAAACCCACCTGCAACTGCTGAAATGTTCCTTTTTCCATCTGTAGCCCCTGACCTTTGTTTTGGCTAGTAACAAAATAAAAAGCATTTACTAGGAAAAAAAAACACAATCATTCACATCACAGCATAAGTGATTTGCCACTAAGCCATCTCAGATATACATATCATTTATGTATTCACAAACATAAAATCCAGTACAATCATACAACACTACAGAAAATGAACTCCAACATGTAGATGTATGTGTGTGAGTAATTATTGTAATCTGTGCTCAGGTACAACATTTTGTATTATGTATGTAAGTATATATATATATATATATATATATATATATATATATATATATATACATATACATATATATATATATATATATATATATATATATATATATATATATATATATATATATATATATATGGCAGTTCAGTGATATCTGTACTGTATGATGTTAAATGTGCCATATGATTTGCTTAAACATATTTTTGTATTTATGTTTTCCAGAGATCATGGCCCAACACAGGAACCCAACTTACAGTAGGGCTGAAGATGATATCATCACTAACATTATGATTCAGCACTACCATTTACTCTTTTCACGAACCAGCTAGGTCCAGCAGGAGCGTACTGCAATGTGGAAATATCTTGTCCGTAGGGTAAATGAGGTAGGCCTGCCTAACTGCACATATGAGCAGGTACACCACCACTGCAGTGATCTTCTCTGACATGTCCGTCAGGGTGATGCTGCTGTGCATGCGGAACAGCTTGCAATAGGGGGTGGCATTAGCATCCATCCTCCCTCACCAGAGTGGAGGAGCTGCTCATGAGCCTGGTGGCACCTGCCCAACAACAACAGCGACAGACATACACCATGATGGAGATAGGTGCCACCCAGCAAGTACACATGGAGCATGCAGGTAACATGGCATATCTGTAGACTACTGTTATCTGTATTGGTAGATCATGCATATGTGAGATGTGGAGTGTGTCGTTCAAAGATGTGGAGCCTGTTGTTGTGTAATACTGATCATTTGGAACAGAATCTGTAGCCCTGTGAATGTAAACTGTTGTTGTACTGTAAGACTGCAAACACATAGTAGCAATGCCACAGTTGTGGCCACTGACAAACTGTCTCATCTCTATGTAGGTACATCTGGGGTGACGTCAAGGTAGCAGACAGATGCTAGTGAGTGTGGTCTACATTTATTATTGGAAATAAAAAGTGCATGTTGTAGTTAAGGTGTAGGCCATGTACACATGTAACACACCTACCCATAATGCATGTTGTGCATGTTTGGTGTAAGAGCACGCACATCTCACTAATGTGATTAGCAGCCTCAAACACATGCAATACCCAGACCATCTCAAACAAATGTGGCTAGACTGTAGGGACCATTGAATAGGCACAGTTGGTACTCAACATCCACATAACATACACATCTATGTCATATACAGAGCATTTTAACATGCTACATATAAAGGATGCCCAAACCCTCTGTAAAGATGCACTCCAGTATCCAACATCTCATCCACACATTATGCATTATATACCTGAGGGGTAGATGTCTATCCTGGGGCATTTAAACACTCTGCAACACACTACACATTCATGTCAGGGAATGCTCCTTATTGGACTCCTTACAAAATCACTTAACAACTGGTTGTGAAATGGTGAATTTAGCCAAGGTAGTATAGTTCTGGCACAGCATGATTTGTGCTGGTTTGTGAAACATTTGTAGCCTTGAGTAACCATGTGATGCCTGATGATGATGTCCTATGGTACTATACCCCATCCAGTTATTGTAACCACAGTACTACACATAGCTGTCATTGCTGCACACCATAATGATGCGTGTGTGCACACATATGCACCACTAAACAGTATGCATACCAATCACCATTTGCACAACTGACACATATATGTCTTGTGATGCTATTGAGTGGCTAGATCATATGACACATATTGGGTATGTGTAGTGTTTAAATATGCAGTCATGTTTTAGCATGCCATGTCATGGATGAGACTGACATGTCCACAGTATGATCTACACTCACCATAAGTACTGTACATTGGGTATCTGGCCAAATGGTATTCTATCAATTATCATTGCACCACTGATGATGTGTGAATACTCATCATGCATGTGCTAAAATGTGTCCACAATTAACACGTGTCCACAATTATTTGCTAAAGACACAGAGGCTATAATCAGCATTGGATACCTATCTGACACACAGATACACAACCAGCAATGGTATGTACACCTGTGAGTTATGGTGCACAGTACATCACAGGGTTATGAATACCTGCACAGCAATGTTGTGTCCATGTATGCATTGTGTTCCAGGGGGAGGACCATCACCTAATAACAAAACACATGCATCAAAGCCATGTATACTATTGGTAACAAGGATTGACTGCACTTGCACTGCATGCTGTTGAGCAACACATGTCCTGCATGCTGACATATGTGATATGACTGTTTTGCTTGTGATACTGTACTCCACCATCACCTGCTATTGTGTATGTTCTGTGATTGCTGGTGTTGTGTCTGTCTGCTTTCGGCAGGAGTGTAGTTTTGTGTGTGTGCATGTGCACATGTGTGCATGTGATCTGAAGTCATGTTCAGGTCTTAAAGTGTGTTTCCTGTTTTCCTCTCACAGGTGGTGAGGTGGGGCTGGATCAGTACAGCAGGGAACCTGATGTCACTGAGACAGACAGTGATCATATGGATAGGTGTGTTGAGGCACAGGCAGGTTTGTCAGGGCCTGTTGTTGGGCCACCAATTGACAGTACACAAGTCTCCACCCCATCCATGCACGCAGTCATACTGCCTGTACATCCATCATCACCATTGCCCTTAGCTGAGGGACAGTGTACGGTTGGCACTGGCCAAGACAGTGTGGTATCTATGGCACATGTATCAGGACACAACAGTCATAGCCAGATGTTTGGAATGGTACCACATAGGCAGATGCTCAGGGGTTCTTGTCAGAGCACGGCTGGTCATCATGCCCCTGGCAGACATGCCACACCTCTTTCTACCACATGCATGTTCCAGGCTGTCATGGAGGCACAGACATGAATGGAGCGGTACACCAGACAGGGGCTAAGGGCACAGAGGGTTCATTACCCCTCTGTAAATGACAGTATCCATGACCTAGCAGGTGGCATATTTAACTACACTGAGGTCATTGATAGATGTTGGGGTGAGACATTGGATGTCCTCCACAATGTCATGTCCATGTGTCAGGACAATGCGGGATGGTTGAGACGTCGATGTGGACTTATGCCAGCAACATCACCAGCTGGAGGTTGCTGTGGACGTCCAACAAGTCACAGCCGCTCCCGTAGTGCCAGTACCAGCCCCAGCAATGTTGGGGGGCTGTCCATAGACCGTCCTAGCAGACCACGTGCACATGGCTCTGGCCAGTCCCAGCAGGGACCTGGATCCAGTGGACATTTGTCAACCTCTGAGGATAGTACCCAATCTGGATTACTACCTGATACTGTCTGTAGCACTCCTGCCAGGCACAAGTTCCGTATCCATGGCCAGAGATGGTGATCTGTAAAGCCTGCCAGGTACAGTCTGTAGCTGTCTTACAAATACACATATACGGCAGCCACATGGTGGAACTGTGTGCATGCAGACACACACACATAAACCAGAAACCTAGGGCAAACACATACCCGCACACATGACATCAACATTGGCCCATAACAGTACTCAAGGCCCTCACACACACACTGACACACACATGTTGATTGTATGGCTCAGTGTAGGCCTCTGGCAAACCAAAAACACACCCTGTGCATATGATGCAGGAACAGGCTAACATGGTGCTGATGCACAGGGTGACTTTAATAAAGTATAGCAATGGTTGGATGTGTAGCATGTTTCTGCAGTAACGTGTAATGATATCCTTGAAGGTGTAGCTGAGCAGGCATGATGCATTAAAGCTGTAATTAGCAATGTTGTATTGTTTTCACCAGTGTTTATTCCAATTGTGTATTGTTTGCCCATGTGCCACTTGGCTGATGTGTGTAGTTGTGTCAGCATGCATTATACAGTGGACAGTAAGTGTGAGGTGTGTGCAACACAGGTTTGCAGCTGTCCATTGGTGAACATGGTGGAGGTGCACTGTCTGCATGTACATGCATAATGGACACATGGGCAGGGTGACATGCCCTGTATTGGCCAGTGTTAACACTCCATAGTTTCTATTGGTGGCCAGTATGCATTGTACTACACACATTTTGGAACTTGAGTACACATGTGTGTGCATGACACGTGTTGACACTGTGCTGTGGGTGATGCTGTTATTGCTATCTGTCATTGGTTTGCATTACTAAGGTTAACACTGTCTCAGCTGCATAATCCTTTAGTAATGCGCACTGTTCACCTACAGGGTTGCATGGACCATGCTATCACAAACATAAGAAATACTCACTTATACAGTAAAAGTGCATTAGTCTCATGTACTTCTGCCATAAACTAAATATATTATAGAAGGTGTGAAGTTGCACCAAAAAAGAGTTACATACAAAGAAGGGATAACCTCTCTGATCAGTATCATTGGGAAAATACAAGCCCTCATTAATCATACAAGGCAAGCTTCAAAATACAAATTGGCAAGGATTCCAAAGACAACACTAAAGCTTTCTTGTTTATAATCTAGAGGGGAAATCTCAGATCGGGTCAGAGGTAATGTAAATGGTCACAAAGATCACTTATCTGAATGGCATTACCAATATCTTCTCAGACAGTTTGAATTCGGATTTCACCACTCTGTCATTACACAAGGGCCACATTTCCAGACCTGAAGAATATAAAGCATGATGATTCACAGACACTCTAGTTAAAACATCTCTTTATCAAAGTCCAAACCACAGTGGCAATGGTACTGGACAGTGTCCCTGGCTGTGTCATACACAAGCTGACATATAAAGTAACCACTCACCTAAACACTCTGTTCAGATGCAGCCTCTATACAGGTTACATACTTGTGGAATGATGCACAGTAATGGTGTTCACAGTCCACAAGGGTTGAGCTACATCTTCTTGTTCTTCTTCTCCTTTTGGATGCTCCCATTAGGGGTCGCCACAGTAGATCATCTGTTGCCCCCTGCATCTTGCACTGTCACACCGTCCACCTGCATGTCCTCTCTCACCACATCCATAAACCTCATCTTAGGCATTCCTCTTTTCCTGTAACCTGGCAGCTTCATCCTTAGCATCTTTTTCACAATATACTCTGCATCCCTCCTCAGCACATCATACAAACCAATGTAATCCTGTCTATCTGGCTTGGTCTACTAACCTTCAAACCTGGGCTGACCCTCTAATATACTTATTCATAATTCTGTCCACCCTCATCACACCCAGTGCAAATGTTAACATAAATTGATTAAGGGAAGAGCTACAACAGATCCTGGAAACTATAAGCCAGACAAATGTTATCTGGAAGGCTATGTAGCACAGCATTATGGAACTCATTACCAGAGACATTATGGACCTGCAAACACTGCACCATACCCACTTAGGTTCTGTATAGGCCAGATCATGGCTTTTACAGCTAGTAGACTTCAAGCCAGTTAACAAGGCTATAGGTGAGGGAGGGGAGGTCCACATAGCCAATCTATAGCTCACCCAGCAATTCATACCCATCCCACATTCTGGTATTTTACATAACCTCAACAGACTGATCATAAACGACTGTTAGATGATGTGTTGACAACTGATGCACAGATGTAGGACACACAGTAATATTTGCCTCCATGTACAATTCTATACCAGTAACAAGTGGTATTCACCTGCACTCAGTCCTGGGACCACTCCTGTTTGGGATATGTCTGCCCACATTTGATGAAAATGCATACTGTGGGATATACTTTATTCTCCTGATGACACACACATCCTCCAAAAGGGTATCATAGAGACAGATACCTGGTATCAAAATCATGCTGTAAAGCTATAAGCCAAAGAAAGCATAGTTATCCTCTTTTAGAAAACAAAGTATCCCCAGAGTACCACATAGGTAGTAGCCCCCCAAAATGTGGAACAGGTACTAATGTATACATAGAGCCATGTGTTTAGTCATCTCTCCTTTGATAATCACATTACCAAAGGGTTTTGAAAATCCCTCTGTGGAGCACATAAGCAATAAAGGGTTTGCATGCAGATCAGCAGAGGTTGTTGCACACCGATAAAGATTAGTCATCTTTGCCAGACTTTGCTTGCTTTGGAATAGGATTCAAATATACCTCAAGCATAAACCCTCACTCACACTCTTCAATAGAAACCGTGATGAGTGGATGTGAAACAGAAGACATAGCCTAGGGATCACTGCAGTGGCTAAGCTTGTCACAAGCATACAGAAGTGACCTAAGGTCTGGAAAGTGCCAGCACACTCTGGCAAGGCTAACAGATGCTTTCATGGAGAAAGCATAGTACCCACCTATGAAAAAATTGAGGTCACATGTATGTATATGGCTTTGCCCCACAGCTACCTTACATATGTTATGCACATACAGTTGTCATTGTGATATGTAATGCACTTGAAAAAATAAAACCCACTCTACATTGACCAATGGTGTCACACACTCTCACACACATGGAAAACACACACAGTTAGCAAGTGCAGGATTCGAACTCCTACCTAACTACATTATGATAATGCAGCAGTATACATTCACACGACACGCTATACACATTACTGGGACTTTACCTTCCCACAGGTGTATTTGTAGGATGGTGACATCATCAGACTTGACAAAGCTGAGTATACCACTTTTAAGGGGTGTGAGTAGTCTCCAAAAAGGCTGTTTTCTCCCCAGAGAGAGACAAACACACACACACAGTTGGCAAGTGTGGAATTCAAACTTCTACCTAATGATACTACAGCAGTATGCATTTACACAACATGCTATACACATTACTGGGATTTCACTTTCCCACAGGTGTATTTGTAGGATGGTGACATCATCAGACTTAAGAAAGATGAGTAAATCACTTTTAAGAGGTGTGAGTAGTCTCCAGAAAGGTTGCTCACAATTCCCAAGGAGAGACAGACACACACACACAGTTGGCAAGTGCAGGGTTCTTAATCCAAACTAAGTACTTTTTTACACTTCAGCAAGCAATATGGAGTTACAGGACGCAATACAGACATTGCTCGCTGACAGTTTGCCCAAAGGTTTTTTTCACATTTGCTAACCTCAGCAGGCTTATCATACTAGGTGTATTGTGAGTGTATTGTATGCATGGTCCATAACCATATCATATATGAGTTGATGCACCACATGCTGGCACACACAGGGTCAAACTGGAGGCTAAACTCTGTCAACCCAATACTGGAAAATACAGTCAAGAGGAGTAGGGTCATACAAGCACAACATCAACAGTCTCACATAGACCTACAATATAAGCACCAGCAAAACACACACATTAATACACATTAACATACTCGGAGAATACAAATATTAATCTGAAAAAGAGAAAGTGTCCTTCTAAGCAGACCAGCAAGCAATATGCACCTCCAAGCACATGCCAGAAAACACATAATACACCAAAGCAGTGTGCCTCACAACAGGCCCTAAGGCAAAACAACATACCCAACACACTAGTAATAGGTGACTCCATAGTCAGGCACACAGATGTTCCACTCACTAGGCTGGACAAGGGGAAGGTTACTGTCAGTTGTCTGTCAGGTGCTATAATCCGCCACATAACACAAGCACTTACATCACTACATAACAAGTACATGTATGATGCGGTCTTTGTACATGTCAATGTGAATTATCTGAGACATACCTCCCAGGACAACATGACAAGAGATATATAGTAGCTCTATGATCATGTAGCCCAGGCTGGTATGACCCTGACCTTGATTAGCATCTTACCTTCACCTACATGATACTGCAATATAACAAAAAGATGATAAACTTCAACAATTGGCAGAGCTTCTGGTGCCATTCAAAGAGGGTACAGTCTCTGTCTGCCTGGGATGACATGATAGACAAGCCTCATTTCTTCGCTAGAGATGGCTTGCACCTGTCACCCCTGTGCTTCTGAATACTGGCCAAGGCTCTTGCTGTCCCCATATTACCTTTTTTAGGCAAGGCTCAAAGGACAAACCAACCCCCATAACCAACACAAATAACCACAAAGTGAGCTAAATGCTACTCAGTGCCAAAAGTCTCAGCCTCCAAATGCGCACACTCGAGGCACTCCTCAGTATGGAGAATATTTGTATCTGTGCAGTAACAGAAACCTAGTTCAAGGCTCCAGAGAGCACATCAGCACTACCAGGATACTACTCATTCCATACCTTCTGGCATCAGAACCTGGATCATAGCACATAGGACGGGGATGTATCCATATTCATCAAGGATATCTACACCTCTCTCTACATCCTCTCTACGTGATATGTATCCATAGAATGTTGCACAGCAATGTTCTTCCCACTCCACAGGGGTGGGACCACAACAGACCCTTGGCATTCCCACTCTATGAGCCTGACAAGTCTAATCTGCAAGGCAATGGAGCCAATCAAAATGGAACTTAACAAAAAAGACATTGGGATCCTTCACACAGTTGAGCACACCCAGTTTGGCTTCATCAAAGGCAGATCATGCCTACTGAACTCGGTGGATTTCTTTGAGACAGTTACCCAGGCTACAGATGATTGAAAGGAGCTCCGCACAGCCTACCTATACCTAACTAATGCCTTTGACACCATTCCCAGTCAGGTATCATAGATGAACTCACCAACCTGGGCATAAATCCATACATCACAAGATGGATTGCAAACTAGCTGACAGATAGATCCCACAAATTAAGAGTTGCTGGCTACATGTCAGACTCTAAACTGGTAACAACTGGTGTCCCCCAGGGTTCAGTCCTGGGGCCCCTCCTGTTTGGTATATACTTCTCAGAAGTACATGCCAACACAGGAGGGTTGTGGTTGACTAAGTTTGTTGGGAACTGTAAAGTGTGTGCCATAATAAATTCCCCGGATAACACAAATATTCTCCAGAAGGGACTCTATGAGACAGATGTTTGGTGTCAGAATCATGGCCTCAAGCTCAATGTGAAAGAATGCATAGTAATCTCCTTTGGGAAAAATAAAGTACCCACAAACAACCACATAGGTGTTACCCCCTAAAAACTGATGAGGTAATAAGGGATCTGGGGACACAACTAGATAGTCATCTTTCCTTTGACAACCATGTTGCCAAAGTGGTTAGAAAATCCTATGTGGCCCACCTAATCAACAAAGGGTTTGCATCAAGATCAAAAGAGGTAGTGGTGGCCCTCTACTCTTAAGTCATCAGACCCATCATTGAGTACAATGCACCATTTTGGATGTACTCGACTAGGCATATCCAGCAGCTGGAGAGACTACAGTGGTACCTCACCAAGAGGATTACTGTCTTCAAACAGTTGTGTTATGCAACACAACTGGAAAAACTGAATCTGTTATCTTTTGCATACCGCCTACTCAGAGGCAAACTCTGCCTAACATACAGAGCCATGTCCAACACATAATTGTTGAACATGCTCCATCTAAAGAAAACATAATTGAGTCGCACTACATGCTCCAGGGATATGAACCTCATCACAACAATGAATACAACATGCTGGAAGGATAGAGTACCATCCCAGAGACTTGCCTTAATGTGGAACAGATTCCCAATGTACATAAGACAGAGCCCCTTGCTGACACTCTTCAATAGGAACCTTGATGTGTGGATGGGAAACAGACAATTCATGCCGGGGATAACATCAGCATCCCCACTAGATAAGGGCTTAGGGTACTAACTATTAGAACTAGGGCTTAGGAGACTAACCAATTGTATAGTGAAAGCTGCACAACTTGCTTAGGCTAATATATTCCTTCATGAAGATAGTCTACTACATACCTATGAAACTATGTGACAGGCACATGTCTACAGATAGTAGATGTGTACTTCATTGTACTGTCATGTTGTACAGCAGGCACATGCACCACATACTCTGTAATGCTTCCAGATACTGGTGGCTATTATGTACAGTGGGTGAGATGTGCACCTCATGTCTTTTGTGCCATTGGGATGTGTGCTGAGTGGGACAGTCCTGGATGGCTCCTTGTCATGGTCACCCTCTTACACACATCTCTGCCCATCCATCTTTGGCTTATTATACTGTGTTCCCCCTACATATATAGGTACATAGGTAGGTAATAGGATAACTCCCTGAAGGCGTATATTAGTATGGCCAGAGTGTGCAGCTATCACCACACCTGGGGTTAGTTCCCTATGCCTCTGTGTAGTAGAGCTGATGAAGTGATCCATGGTGTGAAAGTTCAGTTTCACATACACTCATCAAGGCTCCTCTGGAAGAGTGTCAGTGAGGGACTCGGCTTAATGTAGGTTGGGAGCCTGTTCCAAAGCGAGGGAAGTCTGTGAGTTAGTAATGTATCCCTCTAACATGTTCTATTTATTGTTGTGATGATTATATCCCTAGAGCATGTGGCACAGTGAGCTTGGGTTTACTTCGGATAGAGCATGTACATCAGTTCTGCATTGGACATGGACCTTATTGTTGGGCAGAGATCACCAGAGTAGACGGTATGCAACAGAGTACAGATTGAGTTACTTATGTCTTGTTGCATGGGGCAACTGTTTGAGGCCAGTAATCCTCTTGTTGAGGTACTTCAGTGGTCATTCCAGCTGCTGAAGGTGCCTAGTCAGATACATTGCAAGTGTGTTGTGGTACTCTCTGATGGGTCTGATGACTGATGAGTAGAGGGAACCTCCTTTGACCTACATGCAAAAGCTTTGACAATTAGTGGGGACACATAACATGATTTTCTAACCACTTTGTGAATGTGTTTGTGAACGTAGAGATGACTATCCACATGTGTCCATAGATCCCTTATTATTACCTCCATATTTTGGGTGTTAGCACCTATGTGGTATTTGTATGACTGTAGCTCGAGGACATAATTTTTACACCACATCTGTCTGACTGAGACCCTTTTTAAGGATGTCTCTGTTGTCCCAAACATTGATTATGACAACCTTTTTGCAGTCATCCACAAACTTTAATAACCATAGCCCTCATGTGTTTGACTGTACTTCTGAAAAGTATACACCAGACAGGAGGGGTCCCAGGACTGAGCCATGGGGGACAGCAGTTGTTACCAGCTTACAGTCCAACAGGGAGACCACAATTCTTACCTTGTGGGATCTATCTGTGCCCCAGATGGCAATGCATCAGATGACATAAGCGTTTATGCACAGGTTGTTGATTTTGTGGATACGACGTGTGTGGGATGTTGGAAAAGAGCTTTTCAAGATCTATGTAGGCCATGTGGAGCTCATTTCATTGATATGTGTCCTGGGTAACTGCCTTGAGAACAGTCTAGCAGGTTTAGGGACCATGATCTGCCCCTGACCAAACCAAACTGGGTAGGGTTCGGTGTTTGTAGGCTCCCAATAGCTCTGTTTATGAGTTCCATAATGGTGGACTCCATGACCTTGCAGATCAGGCTTATTAGGCTTATAAGACAATAGTTCTCATGGTCTGTTGTGAACCAACACTTGTGGAGTGTGCCAAACATTGCTGTAACCCATTCAACAGTTTCATATTCTGTACAGAGGGTGAGTCTCAACTGACTGTTCAGGTGCAGGGTCTGTTTGTTTTGGAGTTCACATATGACACAGACAGGGACACCATGTCATCCCATATATGCCATGTTTTTAGGTTTGGATAGATCTGTTTAACCATTGTATATGTGATTTCTGGGTTTTCACAATCTCCAGATATGGTAATGGGCCCTTTTGTCAGTGAGAGGGGGGTTAAATATGTATGAACTTGTCTGACAAGATTTTGGCAATGTCAGTCATGTACATGTATTCATTTACACTTTGCACAACTCAGAACATATATGAGTTTACATTGATATTTATGACATAGCTAAAGAAAGCTTCATGGTTCTCTATAGAATCTTTGGCAATATTTTTTGCAGAGCTTGGCTTGGATAATGTTAGCAGTGCTCATTGTTTCTTGATGATACTGATCGGAGATTTATTAATCTTCTTTGGATTTTAACTTTCTTTGAACAATGTAAGTACTTATATTACATAGTTTGATTATGACAGGGGTCCAATATGTTATATGGGTCTGTTTTCATATCACTATGTGCGCAAGGCAGGATTGGTGAATAGTGACATGTGTCTGGAGTAAGAACTGCAACTGCCAGATATGTGTGGCCCACTGCTGTACTCAGACATGGCTAAGTGTGTGAGCATGCCGAGTATGACCGTTCAGTATGTTGTTGACTGACATTTGCTTTGTTTGTTTAAGTGTGTGAGCATTCCCAGTATGACCTTTCAGTATGTTGTTGACTGACATTTGCTTCATTTGTTTAAGTGTGTGAGCACGCCCCTTATGGGCATATATACTATATGTGTGTTAAAAATCAAGTTGCTTTTTACTTCAGGGCTCACCTTTGTGTTGTACATCAACAGGAAGCATGCTGTGCCTGCAGGGCTTCCATGAGTCAATTTGCATAGACTTATCAACATTTCTACATACAGTGGGGGGACAGCTATTATTTGTACATTTCTACCTGGGGGTTCACACCTGATTGCTATTGTGGGTGTACATAGGATGAGGAGTACACCTGACACTTATACACATTTGCTAGGCCTGCACTGCTATGTCAGGCACTCCATTTCAGTCTGTACTGTTGCCTATCGTACTGGCTTGAGGCATACCACTGTACTACAGACCTTAGCATCCAATTACATGCATATTAGTTTGTGACTTCATAGCCTACCCAACCCAAATCACACTGCCTGGCCTGCTGTTATCTGTCTGCATAGGCCGGGGGGAGGTTACCCATATGCCTCTTCAGAGGGCATGATACAGCATTTGTTTGTGTTTGCATTTTTCTACAACTGTCCTGCTGGCTGTGACTGTTAGGTATGTGACCCCCCAACTGGTATGTGTGAGTGACTTAAGTTGTGTCTGTGCCATTATTGAGGGTGGTGCTGCAGGGCTGCCTATGTCAGATGCACACAGTGCACTCCCTATACATGTTTGAAAACAGGTAGTGTCAAGTTAGGCATCCCTTTTACTGTATATGCGAGTCAGAGAGAGGTGTCATTTCAAGGGTTCCTACTGAGTTAGTGAATGTGCTATGCATTGCCTCTTTGCCAAGGCCAGGGCATACTGGGAACGCCTCATTCTGCCTACTGGGTCAGGCTCAGGTTGTTTCTCCTCCGAGTCACACCGTGCCTGTGCAGGAATTGGCAATGGTGGTCAGCTGTTTAGCCCTGCCCCATGCTGTTCCTGCTGCAGCTGTTTCCACAAGATCATATTGTGTAGCATGGCACATACCATAACAATTTGTGTACATGTAGTTGGTGAGTACTGCAAGGCTCCACCAGATGTGTCCAGGCACTGGAACCGTGACTTAAGCATCCCAAACACACGCTCTATTATGATTCTTGTTTGTGCGTGTGCCTCATTATGGAGTTCTTGTTCAGGTGTGTGTGCATTTCTGATGGGTGTCATCAGCCATGGCTCCAGTGAGTATCCAGCATCCCCTACTAGGTGACCTTAGGAAATGTCCCCATTGGCAAATGACTGGTACAGCTGGGTCAGATGCCAAATGTGGGAATTGTGATAGCTTCCAGGGCATCCAGCACACACATTCATTATTATGTCCTGGGCATCGGGCATGAACTGACAGTTGATGGAAGGGAAGCCCTTCCAGTTGATGTAGACCCTACCCCACTCACTGGGTGCTGCTTTAATGCTTATGTGAGTGCAGTCTATTGCACCCCTACCTCAGAGTATTCTGCTATTTGTTGGAAAGGATGCATATTGCTGGCCAATACCTCATGGGAAGTTAGGAAATATATGTGGTCACCTACATGTGCTGACATGGCATCCAGGAACTGGTGGAGTACCCCGGATGCTGATGCCTGTGAAATTCCCATCATATCACCAGTTGGTCTTTGGAAGGTACCTGTAGCTAGTATTCTTAGGCCAACACATACCTTGGTATCCACTGGGATGGGCTCCCCTCTGTTGGTTCTGCATGTGAGGCGTGGCTGGCACAGCTCAACAATTTGCTGTAGGTGGTCCCTGTCCACCCTATAGCACTCCACTATCTCCAGCTCATGTAGTCCCTGGTAGCTTACCCTGGGTCTGTGCACTCTTCTCCATCTCCTCACTGTGGGTTGCTCAACAGCATTCACAACATCACCTCCCTCAGCACCTTGCACATGTTGGTTTATGATAGCAAGAGCAGCCGCTAACATTTTGTCTGACTTAAGCTTTTTAAGCTTTCCCTCTTTGCATACTGCAGTGTTGCAGAGTTCTTGAGAAAAAACAGGGGGGAATGGTGTTTGTAGAGTTTAAAGTGCTGGGCTGGACTGGGCTAGTCTGCTACCTGTGGATATTGGCTGATTCTGATATATTTCACCTGGCAGCTCTGCTAGTTCTCCTTGGTTAACTTCCTACTACTTCTTTTCCTTCCTTTTACCTTTCTGTTTCCACCCGGAGGGAAGCGTCATGCAAACAAGCACCAATGCGAGCCAACGCGCGCATACACTGTCTGCATGTTTGCAAGGAGTTTCCTGTCTTATAACAGTGTGCACCATGGGTTTGAGGTTTTCAAATAGGACAACTGTAGACACGTCTCTTTGCAATTCTGAGCAACTCAGGGCAAACACGAGCCACTGTGCTCCAATTAGCTTACAGCCTGTCTGACACACCTCCTCATGATGTCACCTATATTCTAGTCTTATACTCATCTACTCCAAATCTTACACTCGTGGGACATGCCTCACTTGCTGGGGAAAATTGGGATTCACTATCCTTATCCTCATTTGCATAGGATTGCCTAGTAATGCATGGTTACATCTCTCACACTGAGCTTCCCTCCCTTAGCAACCACTAGTCAGTATCCATGTTGTCTTCAGCCTACCATTCACCTGCATGGCAGAATAAGCTTTTTAGTGAAAATGCCTATTTTTGGCTTTTTTAAATGATTTTCTTGTTTTTTTTAAGCGCTGCACATTTGTGCGGTGCTGCGCTATGCTTAAACATCGGAGATTGGGGAAAAAAAAAGTTAAATTTTTATGTTTTTAAACATTTTGCACTGCCAATGGCCTTATATTTGGCCACTGGAATGCTTCCTCAACTGTATGCATCCTTTATTTGGATCTGTCATAGCTCCATTTAGCTATTTGCAGAAATGTACTCCTTTACCAACGGAGGACAATTCTGTGGGTAGCACTAATCCACTGACAGGTTAGTGTTTGCTGGATATCAAATTTACCTCATTTGCATGGATTTCACAAGCAAATGAGGTAATTTGCATACCATGACACTGTCCGTGCATAACTAGCTTTAGCAGCTCTCGTGCATGCCCCTACAGGCTGTTCCTGGATCACACGGCAGACATCTTGCCTGTGTGACGTCATACACTACTCTAACACTCCGTGCAAGCTTTTGAGAATCTGGGGCTTTATGTGAATTACAGCAATATTTAAAACAGTCCTTGAGTCTGATCCTTTGACTTTTCAGACTTCTTAAGCAAATAATCTGAGAGGTGGGTTACTGTCGAATAGTACTCGTTAACTGCTTTAATGGCTTTGACAGCTATTTAAACACTTTGCATTTTTTTCTGTAACTGTTAGTACATGGAGTAGATAATGCTCCATGCATTACAAAGAATTATAACTGGGTCTCCTCTCATATCCCTTTATTATGTATTATTGACATGGATGCCAAGATTCGCCTCTTAAGCTTCATATCCATGTCTCAAACACTTAAGTTGGTTATGATCAGAGACACCATCATAATTATCTGTATTGTAGTCCCCATCCTGACTGCTAACACTGTGATACATGTACACTGCCTATGTGCTTGAGCTGTGTTCTTTGGCAGTAAGTTTTAATGGCTTCCTCTTGTAAAAAAAACTTCATTTTACTGGTGATTAGTCTGTTGACACCTAATCTAACTTAATCTAGTAGTTGTTGCAACAGTTTTGGTAATGTTGCAATGAGGACAATATCATCAGCGTAACAGAGGTGGATAATGTTTCAACCATTTATTTATTAAATGAGTGAAGCAGTTCATTCACAGAGATCCTCATTATCTCTGAGTGAAGCAGACATGAGAGATCATACACCTTGCTGCACTCTCCTCTTCACTTGGATTTCTCCAGAGAGCACTTTCTATCTGATGAAAACTTGCATGTTGATATGATGTTTTTTGATAATCCCAACAGTATTATTGCTCATAACCCTTTGACTCAGCATAGTCCATAGCTTCAAACCTGATTTCGACTCATATTATTGTTCTGTTCCTCATACAATAATTGATTTTAGGCAATTTCAGAGGATTGAAGTTACTAAAAGTTTATGAGCAATATTAATACTCTGTCTCTATTTATGGGACTTGATCCTCAATAATTCTTAGCTTTGTCAGGATTTCTTGTGCTAAAAGGTTGATAGGTGTGCAGAGCTTGCAGTGATTCATTGAGTCAAAGACTTTCTTTAGTCTGCATGTGCTATATAATATACAGTGGTTGATTGTACTCACACACCTTTTCCATAATCATACAAAAGTTGAACAAAGACTCTGGTACAAATTGCTGTTTGTAAAGCCTATCTGCTATGCTGCCAACTCCCATTTACCAGCTAATACAAATTGTTTAAGAAGCACATGGAAATATACATTTCTGGCATGGCTGAGAAGTGATACTGAATACTGACCTACACAGTCTGATGACAATGTTTTTTTTTGGATGGGATCCTTATGAAGGAAGTGGACCCAATATTTGTGCCATGCCTTATCTGAAATAAATTATTACATAGATTGATAAACTATTGACTGTAGCATCTTAGCTAAACTTAACTCCAAAAAAGGTTATCAATGTCCTGTGCCTTTCTGTTAGGAAGACTCATAATGCCATAATTAGCTTTGCCATCCAATAATATGGGCTCTAGGTAGTAGCATTTTTCCATTCATAAAGCTTTTCAGTAGTTACCTGCAAAGTTCCCTCAAACAAATCATTGCACTCCTTAAATTATTTTCTTCAAAGAGGCCTGCACTATGCTTAAGTTTTCCTGGCTGGTACTGGAATAACAACAAACTTTCAAGCTGAGCAAGTGCTTTGTATAAAGGTTTCTTGAATATGCTTTGTAGAGGTTTATGATCAGAGTCTGTAGGACTATTTTCTATGACATAACCACTGATTTTTTGATAACTACTATTACTAGCCTCTCTTTTTCAGTTTGAGAATAGCAAGCTTGTTCATCTGTTAATGCTTCAAAAGCATAAACAACTGGTTTAAATTGTCACAGAACACAGCTTCTCCTATCGCTGGCAAATGTCATATAACCTTTGTCAGATTTTGTACCATTTACAAGAAATGTGTAAGAGAAGACTCATTAGTAGGTTTATATATATTCACTATTTAGTGCATTATGTCAAAATCTGGCTGCAGCTCATTTTCTGTTAGCTAGTGGCCCACAAACTTCAGCAAAGTAACATCTGTTTGACTCTGGCCTTTGCTGAGCCTCAGACTGCCCAGTAGCTTAATTAGATATTTGCTGCACTTCAGCATTTTAGTAATCCATACTAGAATTTAACCAGTAATACTAATAATACCTATAATCCCCTCAATTACAATTACTTCAACTCTGTGCAACATTCCTGCTGCTGAAGAAATCCAAGCAGTAATCTTAAGGATGTGTATCTAGGTAAGGGAGTAGTGAATGCACTGAGTGTAGAACTTCCTTTATCAGGCTTGATTTGCTGAAATTCATGGTTTGCACAAGCGCTAAAAAGAATTTTATATTTGGCAGTTTGGAAAGCTGTTCTTCATTAGTCTAATGTTTCCTTTTAATTCAAAAGGTCTTGAGTGGATTCATTTCCTGAACGAGTAAAGGATCTCAAACTTCCCTGAGATGAAAGTTGATTGGAGGAAGCCATCATGCAGGCATGTACAGAGGTTGCTTGTGCCTCGCTCTACCGCACTGTCACTGCCCATCTACATAGTTTGAGAGCAACCTTGTCCCGGTAGCTTCATGATCCAGCTTCACAGATCCAAACTGGAACCTCCTGAGTTAAATGCAGATTCTAACTACTTGAGGAATGAGAAATACCCTGCTTTCCTGCCTCAATGCTTTGCATAACTCACTAAGGTGGGGCTCAGGGGTGTTTCTCCAATTTGTGCCAGATGTTTGTACTCTCATCATGATGAAGGAGAGAAAGTCTCTCTTCTAGGGACACATGCTTCTGCAAATCCACAATGAAAGTTGCTATCATTGGCTTGGTGATGCCAAAAACACATTGCCAGTCGAGTGCTGCATATCAGGTATCTGCACCTTCTACATACCAGGACCATAGTGACCAGTTTACCACCTCTCCCAGGATAGGCAAGACAACATTTGTCCCTCATTCCCACTGTCCCTCATTAGGCTTTTCAAGTACACAAGCTGATACTTAACAGTTTCATAGCTCAGATTTAAATACTAGGCTATCAGTCTACAGACTTTTACAAGCCTAGTCAATAATCTGAATTCAGAATCAAACTCTGTACCTTGTATCTGTGAGATAAAGACTTTAATGATTATGCCAACCCCTCCTGTGTTGTGTTTTGATTATAGTTAGGAGTGTATCTGTCTCTACAAGGGAGCCAGGGCTCCTGGCATTTTATTTGTATATTATTATTATTACTTCTGAACTTCATTTTTACTTTATTTTCACAGACAGTACCAGTTTTGTATCCCTTTATCTTGTAATTCTGTTAACTAGCATATTAGTCAGTTCTCTCACAAGCCATAATTTCCGGCTTTTTCAATGTAAAGTCAACTTTTAAAAGACTCCATTTAATGGTCATTCTTAGGTCACAGCCTTTTCTGTTTCTTATTAACTAATGAGACAGCTCAACAAATTCACAGACTTGTGCTCTGTGCTTTAGTTCAGTGGCACAAACATCAATAGTGCTTTTTCATTTCCTGTGAAAAATAAAAAAAATGACCAATGATAAATTCTGAGTTAGCTCATAGTATGCCTGGACTTTACTTTTTACTAGTGCAAGTTTATTTTTTCCTTTCCTTAGAAAGAAAGGAATCTTTAAATGTCTTAACTCATTTGAATGTAGTAGTTGTAGAATGTCACATTACCAGTACCCTACATACATAGAGGCCTGATAATTTCTGAAAATCAACATAAAAGTTATATGCTAAACAAAAGTATCTTGCGAAGAATAGATGCCATTAATATGATGCAAATAACATTTTTTTTCAGGAAAAGTTCTTTATTAGAGTCATAGAAATCAGTGCATTCACGGTCTTTTCATCAGTACTCTAATATGTTGTAATGCAAACAAATCCAGGGTATTTTCTCAAACTTTTCACAGCATTTCGTATCTTAAAAACAATGACTTTTGTTCAAATGTATTGAGCTTTTACATGACAGCAAAATACTCCTTTGTGAGTGTCTATTGAAATATTTACTGCAGTATGAAACTTATACCTCTTTGTTTAATTAACATAAAATAACACACATTACCTCTCAAGCTATAGAACTTAGAGTGAAACTATAAAGGACAATCTCCACCAACATCACTAAAGGTTCCAACTAATGTTATGCTTTATTTTGTAAGTCAGTTAGTTTTGGAAATACTAAATATTGTTATAGAGAAGAACAAGGGAAAATGAAACAAGGTATGGAATGGGAAAGAAATGGCATTTAATTTTTGGGGGGCAGATGCATACTTTTTTATATTTTCAGAAGCTTAGGGGAGAAGGTAAGAAGGGGAAGGTGTGGTAATGAAAGAAGGAATAGTGATGGCAGCAGAGACAGACAAAAACATAAGACAAGCAAAGATGAAGAGGGAAGATGCTGGCACAGATAGGTTATAGAACACACAGAGGATGCACAGAAAGAAAGACGGAGGGAATTGGTACTGGGGAGGACTAGACTGCTAACCAGAGATGGAAGTGGCACCCAATGCACAACATGATGGGGGATAGGATGAGGGGCAGGCTGACTGCCAATACACAGGTCTTAACCAAACTACACCCATGTTTGAACACATCCCTGCTGACCAGTTGTTCAGGGTCAGAGAGCTATGTGACTCTGCCAGTCACATGAGAACATGGCACCAGGATGCCAGAAGAGGTGCCAAACTACCATTCTACCAAGAGCATCATTAGGCCTTTCAAATACTACTACATCCTACCAGGTGACAAAAAAATGGACCCATTGGTGGTCCTAAGTAGCAACATCCTCCTCTAGATACAGACCACCAGCGAGTACCAGGTAACACTCCAGGTTGCCTGCTACTGGATGATCAACATTAGTCTGAAGAAAGGCTGAGCTGGAGACATCTGAGGTCCAAGCTGGTGATTGCAGAGCAAGTGCACAGTGTGGTGGCCTCTTTCACACCACACCCACTGCAGTGGGAGACTGCATAAAACATGAATATAAATGACGAGAAACAAAAAATATAATGACACAAAATATAAAAAAGAGCAGAGCAATGCAGAAAGAGAAACACAAAGCAAAATCACTTATCACTAATGTGTTTCACATTAGGTGGCAGTACATTTCCTCAAGGAGTAAAACAGTGTAAACTATGCAATGGAAAACAAATCAATATATGGTCCAGACAAATAGGCTGTAATGCAGTATGCATACCACAAGGGTCAGGTGAAATTGGCACCTAAATGTTCCTCCCATTATGTTTATGGTACATAAACAGTACATGAGGTGCAAATAATAACTACAAGGGCCAGGAAAGCTGGGCTGAGCAACACTATGAAGCTCAAGACTGTGATAAACACAACCACAGCAGTTGCAGTGCCCATTGGGCTATTGAATTTTACGGAAGTAGAGAATAGTGGAATGACTTCAGGATATTGTGGCCAGTCTGTAGTGGAAATAATTACTTCACAGCTGCTGTAATAAGATTTTGTAAAGCAGTGTACATGAAGAGCACAGTAGTGCTACTCAGCTGTTGCTGTAGAGAAGTTGTCCCATATCTGGGTCTATGTTAAATGTTCAAACATCCAAAATGTCAAACATTACATGGTCGAGACCAAATGTTCGACATTTGGATGTTCGAACATAAAAAAAAAAAGAAAAAAAGAAAACACAGCCACAGTCTAGGCAGGGGGGCAAGCCCCCTTGCACCCCCCTCTCCCCCCTACTTAAATATACCAACTCCGAGACCGTACTTCAGTGCAGAAAAGGAAAATTATCCCTATCTGCACCACACGGTGCCATTGAAAGTCTATCTTTGAGCACTCAAAATTTCAAACGTTTGGTCTCGACCATGTAACGTTCAAAATTTTGAGCGTTCGATGATTTGACAGGTACCCCCATATCTATTTGCTTACACTGTGATGTGAGACACTGTGAGGTTTGTTATGGAGTTTTGCATTATGTTATCACAGTCATTTACAGATTAGAAAATGACATAGTTGATGACGGAGTAGAAGGACATAGACCATATGCAGGTGGGAGCACTGACTTGATAAATATAAGACTTTTTTGTGATGGAATTCAAAAACCACTAGCTGCAGAGATGTTAGGAGAACAGGAAACTTTTCAATGATGGATGAATGATAACAGTGCTGAAGTGCAAAAAAGTACTGAATGTATGTCTATGTGCAATACACTATGAGCAGTGATATGCAGCTGTGACAGAGAGGAATGTGCTGAGATGTACACTGGCTGCATATATGGAGCAGATACAGAATATAATGGATAGGATGAGGTCGGAATAGCACAAAGAGGAAATACTAAGGAGGAATAAATGCATGACAAACTTGATGACAGTGATGTACTGCACTCAGGTATGACTTGGTTGCTGACAGTGCACATGTCACAACACAGTCTGTTTCCATGTTCCCATACTGGAATGCTCCAGGAATCTTCCCTGTGATATTGGTTTATGGTAAACATGGCAACTTATGATGGTACAACTGTCCCCTGGAAGTGTATGCATTAAAGCTGTTGCTGTGCATATTATGTGTCTGCACATTGACCACTGCTTTATGTACACATTTATAGGTGGAGACATGGTACTTAAAGAGTGAAAGAATCTATAAAATGTTCTAAGTAGAGAAAAAGTGCTACTATAG
The DNA here is from genome assembly GCF_019279795.1 of Protopterus annectens. Classification (NCBI taxonomy): domain Eukaryota; kingdom Metazoa; phylum Chordata; order Ceratodontiformes; family Protopteridae; genus Protopterus; species Protopterus annectens. The sequence goes on along the minus strand of NC_056725.1, from coordinate 266,444,082 downwards.
GTCATCTTTGAGCATAGATGCAGATTATGAGAAAAGACAAGGGAGACTTGTCTTCTGTGATGATTTGTGATATAAGGTGTACCTCTGAATCACCAACATGATGCTGTATTTCTGACAATAGACCCATGCCACTGTACACCACTGGATAGCTGCAGATGAGAGTACATCATTGAAGACTGCCATCACTGCCACAGAGGAATTCCTTTTGTCCCTGCCTGGGGAGATAAAAAGGACTTGGATACATGACAGAGACCTGTATGTGGGAGACAAACATGATATAATATCCTGTATCTCTGTTGTACATGCATCAGGTTTGTTGAGCTTGTGCAGTTTAGGGGCATGCCTTTGTTGTAAGCTCAGGGATGCTCAGTGCCACCATATCTCTTCCACAGATACATCTGGAATGCAGGTACAAAGGCATACCAAGTGAGGTGCATTTGTTTACATTCTTAGCATATCTGTCATCAGTGCTTCTGGTGCATGAAAGGATGGTGAGATTGTCATACATTAGTAATTTTATACATGTGTGTTTGTCTCTTTTCAAAGGTACTATGGTTATGGGGCTCTCCTGTAAGAAACAGGCATGCCTGACATTGGTGTAACATTGGAGACTGACGCTGATAATAGTCACATGATATCATTATCTGAAACTCAGTACCAATGTCAGTAACATGGCCATAGACATAGGTCTGTTGTCAGAGAACCCACCCCCACATCTCTAGAGTCCATGGAAGTACATATTATGCTTGGTGCCTCAGTTCAGGAAACATAGTTGCACCCTACCTATGCACGTACAAGTCAGTGTTGTGGCCAGTGCAGAGCACGAGGAAAGAACTCAAAAGTGAAGGTTGGTCATGGTAAGCATTATGCTTCCTGGTCATTGCCTAAGATGTGTGTTACAATGGTACTACACAATAGGCGAGCAGAACTCTCATCTAGGCACAGGAGTATACCACTTCTACCATGCCATAGATGACTGGTGTAAAATATGTAGCTTGCTTTACAATATACATGAGGGTTATCAAATTAATGTCCAAACTCATTTATTGGACAGGCAACTAGGTGCCATCAATGCCATTCTGTGTCCTTCTGCCAACATACAAAAGGGCTTATTCCCATAGCTGCCATCATCTTCCTTCACTATGGGTACACATCACATTCATTAATGTACTGTTACCTCCTGCACACCACCTACCATCGGTTAGCTTGGTGAAGTATAGTGTGGCTACCTGCAAAGACATCATGTATGTGGCAATCAGGTACATGCCATAGTCAGATAGATATCGTCTCACAATTTGCCCCTCATTCTTGTGCGTAGGCACTAATACCAATGCCTCGCCTCAGAGAAGACACACCCAGGACATATGAAAGGCATCCACAATTTGCAACACTTTCACCTGAGGTCTGAAATCAGCTGACATGTCTCTCTCACACACACACGCACACACGCACACACGCACACACGCACACACACACACACACACACACACACACACACACACACACACACACACACACAAACACACACACAGGCGCATGCATGCACACACATACACACACACACACACACACACACACACACACACACACACACACACACACACACACACACATGCACACACACACATTGCAACCACATCTGCATGTACAGTGAACCAGGACCGAGGCACTGGGGGTGGAGGAGTGTCCATGTTCACTGGCGATATTCACACCACCAGGCTAGTTGCCCAGCATGATGTGTCTGAGGTTCTCTAGGTGCAGCTAATTCTTGGTAGGACTGCAGTCCAGGTTGTGGCTTGCTACAGATCCCCCACCATGCCCCAAGATTCTCACTACACCTTTATAAACATACTGGAGGATATTGGGATACAACCAAACACCATGATACTGGGTGATTTTGACTGCCTGCCATTAACTGGGAGAACTACTTGTGTGCCAACACCTTTGCCCAACAGTTCTTGGAGTTCATGGATTCCAATGTCCTGATTCAACTGGTCCATAGTCCCACCAGGGGATCCAATGTCCTGTACCTGGTCATTGCCAGCATGGGAAATTGATGCTCCACACCTATGGTCACCCCCTCGTTGGTCAGGTCTGACCATAAGCTGGTCACCCTTGGCATACACATCCCTCCCCCACCCCAAGTGGGGAGACCTCCGTGAAAGACTTCTCCTAAGCCAACTTCATGCTACTCAAGTCAGAAGTGACAAACTTCATGGCACCCATGCAGATGAGAACTGAATGTTCAACTGCTGAATCCTACACTAAGGCACTGCATGAGCACGTCCACTCATGCATGAATCGTGCCATCCCAAATAGAACCAAGACATTCTCCTCCAAGGGGGGTTTAAGCCAGTCTGGTGGTCCCCTGCCATAAACAAGCTTTACAACAAAGGGAAGAAACTGTTGCAGAAAAGAGGAAAGTCCTAGAATGCAAAAAACTCCCTTACAAGCCTCAGTGAGATACTGAGATCCCTCATAAAATCCTCCAAAGCTAGTTATTTAGCCTCAGTGAGATGCTGAGATCCCTCATAAAATCCTCCAATGTTAGTTATGAAAACAAGGTTGCCAAAGATTCCAAAGACAACCACAAGGCATTCTACAGTTATGTCAAGAATCTAAATGGAAATGCTCAGATCTGCCCTGAGCTACAACAGAATGGCATTAAAAATACTGATCACAAGGATATTGCCAATATTCTGGCAGATCGATTCAGTGCTGGCTTCAATCCCCCTCTCACCCCCTAAAGGGCTCATCTTGATACTGAAAGATTGCCAGAATCCAGTAATGGTGGCCACATGGGTTGAAAACCGCACTCCCCAAGACTAGGAATACAGCATCCATGGGACCAGATGACATCCCAGGCTGTGTGTTACATGGCCCACAGGATGAATTGGCACCTCACCTAAGTGTTATGTTTAGTCATGGCCTCGCCTTGGGCTTCATGCCCACTGGGTGTTGCACAGCTATGGTTATCCCACTCCACAGGGGGGCTCCACCTTGGATCCTGGAAACTGCTGCCCCATCGGTCTGATGAGCCTGATCTGCAAGGCTATGGAATGTATTATCATGGAACTTATAAACAAAGACATTGGCAACCTTCAAACACTGGACACCACCCAGTTTGGGTTCGAGAAGGGCCGATCTTGTCTCCTGAACCTGATTGACTTCTTCAACTCAGTCTCCAGAGCAGTGGATGAGGGTAAGGAAGTCCACACAGCCTATCTGGATGTCGCCAAGGCCTTCAACACCATCCCCCACTCTGGAATCATAGATAAGCTTACTGGGTTGGGTATTGATCCCTACGTCACTCAATGGGTTGCCGACTGGCTTACTGACAGAACCCACACTGTAAGAGTGGCTGACTCCAAATCCAGCTCCAGACAAGTGACAAGTGGAGTACCCCAGGGTTCAGTCCTGGGACAGCTCTTGTTTGGCATCTACTTATCTGAAGTACAGACCAGCACTAAGGGACTCTGGCTAGCAAAGTTCGCAGATGACTGCAAACTGGGAGCCATTATTGAATCCCCAAATGATATGCATATTCTACAAAAGGGCCTTACAGAAATAGATGCTTGGTGCCAGAGCCATAGGCTCAAGCTCAATGCCAAGAAATGTATAGTTAGCCCCTTTGGGAAAAAACATGTACCCGTGAATTGCCACATAGGTGGCAGTACGCTAAACATCGAAAGTGTGATAACAGACTTAGGGAAACAGTTGGATAGTGGTCTCTCCTTCGATAACCACATCATCACAACAGTCAGGAAATCCTTCTATGTGGCACACGTCATCACTAAGGGCTTTTCATCCGGAAAAAAGGACATCATTGTCCCACTGTACTCATCCCTCATTAGACCCATTGTGGAATACAATGCCCCATTTGGTGTGTACCTCTCAAGACATCTGCAACAACTGGAAGGGCCGCAGAAATACCTCACTAAAAGAAGGCCTTGAGCAGATGCCCTATGCTGACTGTCGGGAAGCACTCCAGCTGTACTCTGTCACATATCGTCTGCTCAGAGGTGATCTCTGCTTAACATACAGGGCGTGTCTAGCCCAGAGCTGTTGGACATGCTACACTTGAGGAGGTCCCAATCTCTCGGAGCCACACACTCCGGGGATCTTAGCCTTGTCATCACAGTGAACAGAACATGATGGAGGGATAGGTACCTGACCCAGAGACTCCCCAGACTCTGGAATAGACTGCCTATACATGTCAAGCAGAATGCCTCTTTGGCCCTCTTCAAGGTGAACCTTGACGATTGGATGAGAGATAGGGAATTCACCCCAGGGATTATGTCAGTCACCCTGCTAGGCAGGGTTCCAGGGAAGTAAATATTGTGGGAAGAAATAGCCAGGGAATTGTTATAGCTGGACTTGTATAGGCCCTAGGGCCGATAGCCTAGTACCAACCTATGAGTAAGATTACTAAACATGAATCTATAATGAGCTTTTCTGCATACTAAGCATGTCAATAGCCGTGAACTTATGCCAGTAAGCAGCAGTTTAATGTGAGAATATGGAGATGTGAGTGGTGATCAGTTGGTGCTTGTACATACCTGGACATTTTACTGAAGGGGCCATTTGGGTTAATGTTTCATTTTGTTGTTTGTGCATAGTAGTACATTTTACTGAAGAGGTTGCTTGGGGGAAAAGTTTCATTTTTATGCTTATGCATACCTGAACATTTTACTGATAGGGTCACTTGGGCAAATGTTTCATTTTGGTGCCTGTACATATCTGGACATTCTAATGAAGGGGTCATTTTGGTGAATGTTTCATTTTGATGCTTGTGCATACTAGGATATTTTAATGAAGGGGTTGCTTGGGCAAAAGTTTAATTTTTCTACATGTGCATACCTGGACATTTTACTGATAAGGTCACTTGGGTGAATCTTTTATTTTGGTATTTATGCATACCTAGAGGTTGTTTGGGGAAATAATTCATTTGTGTGTCGCAAACTGCTTTAGCATAAATGATTGCTGGGAAAATAATTTATTGCATCGTTTTAGTGCTTGTGCATACTTAAATACAAACTAATGAAGGGGTTGCTAGGGAAAAAAGTTAATTTTTGTCTCAGGGAAGTGCTTATGCATACTTGGACAAACAAGCTGATGGTTGCAACTCCATTGTCAAAGGCAAAGCATCACTTTTAGCAATGGATATGCATACCACACAGATGTTGGACTATGAATTGCAAAACCACCTCTTTAGCATACTGTGTTTTACAACATTCCTCATTTGCATCTCATTATTTTTAAGGCCTTTTGCATTAGCTTAAATGGTCTATATGAATCTTGCCTTTGCTATACCCATTCATACACATTAGGAATACCCCTATCACATTTGAACAAGTGACTATAAGTATCAGCCACTGTCTTGCCATAAACGTATTGATCATTTGTCCAGTAAAAAAAATCACTATGATCACTTGCATTTCTAGATATTCTTTGGGGGATTTTCCTTAATGTGTTTCAGATACATCTGGAAAATGTAAGACTTTTGTCTACAGTGATTTTATAAAAATTGATTTATATGCAATTCGAGTGCAATTTGGACAATTGGATGGGAAACTGGTTTGGCACCTATGTTTCTAATGCAAACAGGTAACCTGTAAATGGTTCATCTCACAGGCCCATGTTTACACTTATCAAGGGTATCAGAACTTGTCAGAGATTTAGGATGCATGGCTAGGCTTAAAAAGGCCCTTGTGGTTGTTAGCCTAGTAAACATCTATGAACCTATGAACATTGGCACCCATTCTGAATACATACCCTGTGCTGCTGGACACCCACCCCTCTCAGAAAACACTATTCACTTCCTACAAAGTGTATCATTCTCCCCCAGTCCCTTGATAGTATCATATATGCCTTTCCACAGTATTAGGTAAAGCCAAAACACTGTGCCCATTTCTTATTCCAGTGGCTACGGGCCTTCACTCTGCACAAGACTGGATCATGCACAGAAACATTGTGTATAGTAACCTGTGAATTTCACAACACCAGACATTGATGGAGTGTATAGATCAATATATGTGTATAGATCAATATATGTGTATATATCTTTAAAAAGATAACCAAGGGCTTGCAGAAGTGTATAAATACTGAGCATGTGCAAGCTAGACTGCCATTTTGTAGTAAGCAGTTGAGATGTAAGCATGTATTTATATAAGGTCTGTCCGATAACTAGTTTGTTCATATTTAATGATGCTGCTATCCATCCTGTTGTGTTTCTATGTAATAAAGCATCTAAATGAAAACCCCAGCCTTCTTTTCATATGTGTTATAGATGAACAAGTGACATGGTGTCAGAAGCAGCATGTCTAAAGGACAAGGAATCAAAAACCGGCATATTCAAGGGGCATGAAGTTGAAGGATGCTTGTTTAAAATGATTAGAGGCACTTGCTTAGAGCTGGAGGAATATAGATGAGCTGACCATCCCTAAAATGTGCAAACTTTGCAAAACAGGTCAGAAACGAATTTCAGGTATTAAAACTTGCTCAGTGCTATTTCTTTTCATATAATATAAAACAGGGCATACAGAATATTCTAAATAATATTTGCATAAACAGATATGTACAATTTTGATAAAAGTATTTGAATTACTACAGAAAATTATTGAAATAATGTCTGAACTGCATAAAACAAACAAAATAAGGGGAAATGACCACATTTTTTCAATACATGATTTGCAAATCAGTATTTTTCTTATTAAGCAAAGATATCTGAGTTATCAGAAATGTATAAAGTTTTTGCATGTTTGTACAGTGTTACAGTAAAGCTATTTCCCAAAGTACAGCCATTACAGGGCATATTTCACAAAGTACAGCCATTACAAGGCATATTTCACAAAGTACAGCCATTACAAGGCATATTTCAGAGTACAACCATTATAGAGGATATTTCACTAAGTACAGTACTTCAAAGAGCTTATTGTGCATTTGAATTTTATTCCAAGCTCACAAAACTGTTTGTTTATACATAATTACAAGGCCCACATTTTCAGTGTATATGTGCATACTTTGTGGACATGGCAGATGGATTTTGAAAACCCAGTACACTTGTTTGACGGTAATATTGCTGAGAACTGGAGAGTGTTTGAGCAAGACTACGACATTTTCATACAGGTTGCATTTTTGTGATAAAGATGACCGTATAAAGGCATTTATTCTGTTTAATTTAACTGGATCAGAAGCCATAGAAAGGGAACACTCATTTGTAGATGCACCTGCTATCTTATACAGTAGAGGGGAAAAAAATGTCATATTATTGTACAGGCTGAGTGAAGGGAAGACCCTGAGTGCTTAAAATGTAAATTTAGAGAAATGTGCAACCCCCAGACAAATGTTACAATGGAAAGGCACTTATTTTACACAAGGGATGAAAGCCTGGTGGTAAAGCTTTTGCAGCATATATAACTGACCTGAGAGATAAAGCTAAAATTGCAGAGTATCAAAGTGTAACATAGCTCACAACACCAGTGTTCCACCCAGCAACAGCCCCTAAGGCAAGACAACGTACCTAACACTTTAGTCATAGGTGACTCTATACTCAGGCAGACTGATGTCCCACTCACCAGGCTGAAAAAGGAGAAAATTACAGTGAGCTGCCTGCCGGGTGCCAGGATCCACCACATAACTCATGCACTCAAGTCACTCCACAACAAGTACAAATATGACTCTATCATTGTCCAAGTCAGAGTGAATGACTTGAGATGTACCTCCCTGGACTACATGAAAAGAGGCATGGAAGAGCTCTCGGATCATGTGGCCCAGGCACTTATGACCCTAGCCCTGAGTAGCATTCTGCCTTCTCCCAGAATTGTACTACAATATAAGGACAAAATGATTGACTTCAACAATTGGCTAAGCTTCTGGTGTCATTCAAAGGGGATCCAGTATCTGTCTACCTGTGAAGACATGATCAAGAGACCAGAATGCTTTGCCAGAGATGGTCTGCACCTGTTGCTCCTGGGATTCAGGTTACTGGCTAAGGCTCTTGCCACCCCTATAGTGCATTTTTTAGGCAAAGTTCAAAGGACAAAACCACCACCGTAACAGGTACAAGCATGCAAAATCTGAAGGTAATGCTACTCAATGCTAGAAGTCTAAACCTCAAAATGCACTCTCTCGAGGCACTCCTAAAAATGGAGAACATCGATATCTGTGCAGTAACTGAGACCTGGTTCAAGGCTCCAGAGAGCACCCCTGCAATACCAGGATACAACTCTTACCACACTTTTCAGCCACCAAACCAGGATCGAAACACTAAAGATGGAGGAGTGTCTATATTCACCAAGGATATTCACACCACCAGGTTAGTTGCCCAACACAGTGCTTCTGAAATTCTCCATGTGCAACCAACACTAGGTAAGACTGCAATCCAAATTGTAGCTTGCTACAGCTCCCCCACCATGCCCCAAGATTCTCACTACACCTTTCTAAACATACTGGAAAATATTAATATACAACCAGACACCCTAATACTGGGTGATTTCAACTACCCTGCCATTAACTGGAAAAACTACTTGTGTGCCAACACCTTTGCCCAACGGTTCTTGGAATTCATAAATTCCAATTCCCTGGATCAACTAATCCTTAGTCACACCAGGGGCTCCAATATCCTAGACCTGGTCACTACCAACATGGGAAATCAATGCTCCACACCTATGGTCACCCCCTCTTTGGTCAGGTCAGACCATAAGCTAATCACCCTTAACATCCACATCTGACCCCCACCCCCCAGTAAGAAAACCTCCATAAAAAACTTCATGCAACTCAAGTCAGAAGTTACAAACCTCATGACACTCATGCAGACAGGAACTGAAAGTTCGACTGCTGAGTCCTACACTAAGGCACTGTACGAGTACATCCACTCATGCATGAATCATGCCATCCCAAATAGAACCATGATGCTCTCCTCCAAAAAAAGGGAGCCAATCTGATGGTCCCCTGCCATAAACAAGCTTTACAACAAAAGGAAGAAACTGTTGCAGAAAAGAGCAAAATCCCAGGATGCAAAAAACTCCCTTACCAGCCTCAGTAAGAAGCTGAGATCCCTCATAAAATCCTCCAAAGCTAGTTACGAAAATAAAATTGCCAAAGATTCCAAAGACAACCACAAGGCATTCTATAATTATGTCGAGAATCTAAATGGCAATGCTCAGATCTACTCTGAGCTACAGCAGAATGGCATTAAATATACTGATCCCAAGGATATTGCCAGTATCCTGGCAGATCGATTCAGTGCCAACTTCACCACCTCTCACTCCCTAAATGGCCCATCTCAATACCGGAAGATTGCCAAATTCCGGTTATAATGGCCACACAGGTAAAAAACGCACTCTCCAAAGATTAGAATAGCTTAGAATACAGCACCCATGGGACCAGATGACATACAGGGCTGTGTACTACATGAACTCCAAAATGAACTGGCACCTCACCTAAGTGTCATGTTTAATCATACCCTCACCTCAGGCTTTGTGCCCACTGAGTGGCACACAGCTACAGTTATCCCACTCCACAAGGGGTGATCCACCTTGGGTCCTGAGAACTACTGCCCCATCAGTCTGATGAGCCTGATCTGCAAGACCATGGAATGTATTATCATGGAACTTATAAACAAAGACATTGTAAACCATCAAACACTGGACCCCACCCAGTGTGGGTTTGTGAAGGGCTGGTCTTGTCTCCTGAACCTGATTGACTTCTTCAAATCAGTCTCCAGAGCCGCAGAAGAGGGTAAGGCAGTCCACACAACCTATCTGGACCTCGCCAAGGCCTTTGACACCATCCCCCACTCTGGAATCATAGATAAACTTACTAAGCCTGGCATTAATCCCTACATCACTCGATAGGTTGCCAACTGGCTTACTGACAGAACCCACACTGTAAAAGTAGCTGACTCCAAATCCAACTCCAGACAAGTGACAAGTGGGTTACCTCAGGGTTCAGTCCTTGGACCTCTCTTGTTTATCATCTACTTCTCTGAAGTACAGGCCAACACTAAGGGAGTCTGGCTAACAAAGTTCGCAGATGATGGCAAACTGGGAGACACTATTGAATCCCCAAATGATGTGGATACTCTACAAAAGGGTCTTACAGAAACAGATGCTTGGTGCCAGAGCCATGGGCTCATGCTCAATGCCAAGAAATGTATAGTTATCCCCTTTGGGAAAAAACATGTACCCATGAATTACCACATAGATGGCAGTTCACTAAACACCAAAAGTGTGATAAGAGACTTAGGGACACAGGTGGACAGTGGTCTCACCTTCAATAACCACATCGCCACAACAGTCAAGAAATCCTTCTATGTGGCACACATCATCACACCTCATCACTAAGGGCTTTTCATCCATAAAAAAGGAGGTCATTATCCCACTGTACTCATCCCTCATTAGACCTATTATAGAATACAATGACCCATTTGGTATGTACATATCAAGACATCTGCGACAACTGGAAAGGCCGCAGAAATACCTCACTAAAAGAATCACAGGCCTAAAGCAGATACCCTAGGCTGACTGCCTTAAAAAACTCCAACTATACTCTGTCACATATCGTCTACTCTGAGACAATCTCTGCTTAACATACAAGGCCATGTCAAACCCAGAGCTGTTGGATATGCCAAGAAATCCCAATCCCTCAGAGCCACACACTCCAGGGATCTAAATCTTGTCATCACAATAAACAAAACATGCTGGAGTGATAGGTTCCTGACCCAGAGACTCTCCAGACGTTGGAATAGACTGCCCATACATGTCAAGCAGAGTGCCTCTTTGGCCCTCTTCAAAAGGAACCTTGATGATTGGATGGGAGAAAGGAAATTCACCCTGGGGATCATGTCAGTCACCCTGCTAGACAGGGGTCCAGGTAAGTGAATAGTGTGGGAAGAAATAGCCAGGGAATTGTTATGGCAAGGCTTGTATAGGCCCTTGGGCTAATAGCCTAGTACCAACCTATGAACCTATTTGGTGATCTAAAGGATGAATTGATGAAGGACAGACTTGTGTGTGGTATAAAAGATGATGCTGTGAAAAAGATTTTGGTTCATGACAGTGATTTAACTTTGAATAAGGCCAAGGTGACCAACTGTCCTGGTTTTTCCGGGACAGTCCCAGTTTGGAAGTCTCTTTCTCAGAATCCCATACGTTTTCTTTGGGATGCAGAAATGACCTGGTTTAGACCCCAACCCTGTGTGTAAAAAAACTGAAGCAGGAGTTGTGGAAATATGATGACTGCCTTAGCGCAGCAACTACATTTCCCATGTGACTGCTCAGCTTCTGCTGCATGCCTATTGCGGTCGCAGAGCGGTTAGTCATTGCTCTCTTCCAGGATCTGCAAAGTGGGGATTTTTGATGTGTAAGAAGCTTAGCTGTCACCTTAAAGTTTGGGAATGTCCACGGCTGTGAAGTTATTTGCCTCGATTGGATAAGGTTTATATTTGTATTTAAAAAAGCATGTTAGATAAAGTGGTAGTAACTGAGAGATTTTCAGATGTATGTGCAGCAACATTTGTCTTGCTATGTTGATCTTTTGAGATGTGTTAAGAATGGAGATCTGTTGCAGAATAGCTGTAGAATCCTTTATAACATTTTTTTTTATCTAGCCCTTTCTGTGTTGATATTTTATTTTAACAAAGTGTTATTAAATGTAAACTTATTTCATTCTAATAAAAAGTAGCATTATGTTTTGCTAACTAGTGGCACAGTTATAAGCTAATTGGGAAGTCTAGTGGATGCAGTGTTTACAGACTTCATTATGGCTTTTGATACAGTGCCTTAGTGGAAGGTAGTAGGATGTAGGAATCAGATTGGTGAAGTGCTTAGAAAACAAAGAGGCCAGATAAAAGCTGATAACTGGCCAAGGGCCATGGTTAGAAGTGTAGTGGGGGAACTCTGTAGCTATGTCTGAGTGATTTTCTGTGGTTTCACTTCATACACATTTGGAATTGATCATTGATATTTCTGTGTAAGTCCAGTCTGTTGACTGATTTTAAGTTTGGAATGATAAATGTCACTGTTTGCAAAATTGGTAGGCATGTGAATGCTTGAGTTCAGTTAACTCATTACATCCGAGTGCTGCCTCCAGGTGCATCTGCAGTTAACTCCTACTGACGCATCTAGATGTCAAATATTGCTTGCTCATATTTACATTAATAATTACAAAACCATGCTATGTGCAAGGTTTTAAAAGATTTCATCTTAAAGCTTACACTATGGCAAACTCAAATGCATTAATATTTTACCTCTGTCTAGTGCAGGTAATTATATATTAACTGTTATTTTTATGATATTAATTTATAGAAATATAATTTTCACATTTTCCAAATATCTCAACAACCAAGTAACACAGACAGACCTCCTTAGTCTCATATGAAAGCACTCAGCTAGATGAATAAAATGCTGCTGACAGTATGTGTGCAACTAGAGTGGTTGCTGAGATATTGTAAGTTGTTTACAAAATACTACAAATGTAATAGTTACTTTGTTTACTGTGACTTATAAAATACGGTTTAAAACATATAACCTAAAGAATACTACCACTATAAAAATAGTTTGTGCTGAAGAGTTTGCCATTTATACTTCTTTCATAACCCCTATGTCTCCAGAGATACAGTTGTTTGCAATGTGAGGACACAATTTGATTCTGTCAGAAGGCATAGGCTCCGCCCATTGGAAGTTACAGTGCAAACTTCCTGAGCTCCACTGGCATGAATGAGTTAAATAACACAAAGGCAGTAACTCTGTGTTGAATTCAGAGGCATTTGTATATTAGAAGTTCCTCTAGGGTGAATGGAGGGGAAAAATGTTTACATTTTATATTCAGGCTTAACCATTTTGTGTAGTGAGAGAGCAGTATACAAGATCAGCAGAATGTGGATTAACAGTAATTCCATGAGCGGGATAAGAGTAGACAAGAAAAATAAGGATATCAGTACACAATGTCGAATTTTATTTTGCATGAGGGGACAGTCTCTGCCCTGCATCCCAACTCCCTCACAGTTACAAATAAAGTACCTGTGAGACTGCACAGCCTTCAGGCAAGTCAAAACTGTCTTATCACAGCAACTGCACAGTTTCACTGTTCTTTAAAACTAGTGTTTATTAAATGTTTTGACTAATTTTGTCATATGTGTTAGTACCAGTCCTGGCATCCAGCAGAATGCTGAGATGCATGACTATGGAGAGGATTATAGGGATGAAGATGATTCTAGATTATTGCATTTAGGGTTTGGGAGCATAACAGTCTTCACGTAGCATGACAGACTTTTTTTATATAAACAGGTTGCAGCTTAAGTGTCCCGGTTTAGGTCCTGTAACAAAATGGTCACTTTGAATAAGGCCATTGAGATTTGTCAGATATACGAGCTTACAGAAAAACACACGAATATGCTTTTAAATGAGAGCAGCTCTAGAAGGCACAGTGACAAAGCTCATGTTGTTAGTATGCAGCACATGGTTAAAAGAAGCAGGCCCAAGCACATAGCAGCTGTAACTTCTGCAGCACTCACTGGTAAACTCCAGAACTTTCTAGCAAATTCCAGAAATCGCACAGTCTCAGGGAAGCATAAGAGTGAGTCAGCAAACTCAAAATATGGGCCCCAACTCACTTTCATTGCCAACTGTCAGAATTATGGTGGAAACTATGAATCTAAAAGAGATACAATGCCACAAATGCAATAAATGGAATAATTTCAAAATATTTTGTAAATCAAAAGACCCACATTCTTTTATTAAAAGGGAATATTTTAAGAAATGAGTTGGTCAGTTAGACAGTAGCAAGCCTACTCTTTATGTTGATGGTGTGCCAATTCTTCATGAAATGGTCAATGCAGATTTAAGGCCAAGTATGAAGTATTTTGTACTGTTTGGATAAATGGCAAACCCATAGAGCTCAAAGTTGATACAGGTTCCAAGTGCAACATTATGTCAGCAGAAACATTTGCCAGAGTGTGTAAAGGTGAAAGGCTTGATTTGGCAAGGTGTGTGAAGCTTGTTGCTTATAGAGGCAAATAAATTCATACCAAAGGCTCAGTAGTGCTTTCATGTTACTCTGCTGGAAGAAGCTACGACATATTATTTTATGTGGTCACGGGGCACGTCCAGTCATTATTAGGGTTCAGAGACAGTTTGAAAATGGGGCTGCTTTCATTTAATAAGGAAGTTTATCATGTTCATTTGAGAAACCACTACTCTAATTTTGCCCAGTACATTTTTTTCTATCAATGCTGATCTATTTGAAGACAAACTAGGCAAATTCACAGTTGTGTACTCCATGAAGTTAGACCCAAAAGTCAGTCCAGTTATTAAGCCAGCATGAAAAGTTACAATAGCCATGCAGGAGAGAGTCATGGCCGAGTTAGATAAAATGGTATGACAAGATGTGATTTGTCCAACTGAAACTCCAGTTGAGAAAGTATCTTCCATGGTGGTAACTCACAAGAAAAGATCAGATGAGATCAGAATATGTATTGATCCATGTGATTTGAACAAAATATTAAAAGACCTCATCATCCAATACACACAGTTGAAGAAGTTGCAGCCTTGATGCCAAATGCCATTATTTGTTCTGTCTTAGATGCAAAGAGTTCATTTTAGCAAATTTAGCTTGACAAGAAATCATCATTGCTCACTAAATTTAATACTACATTCGGCAGGTGCAGATTTTTTGGGATAAATTCTGCAAGTGAAGTCTTTCAACATGCAATGGAGCAAAATTTTTCTGAGTGTCCTTGTGCTATTATAGTAGATGACATAGTGGTTGGAGGTCGTGATGAAGCAGAACATGACAGAAATCTCAGAACATTTCTAGAAAGGGCACGTCAAGTGAATTTTAAGCCCAAAGCATAGAAATGCAAATTCAGGCTACAAGCAGTTCCTTATGTTGGTCATTTATTTATGAGTACAGGCCTACAACCATATCCTTCAAAACAGTCATTCTTGAGATGCCAGCACCAGACAATGTTCAAGCCCTGCAACGCTTTCTTGGCATGGTCAACTACCTAGGCAAGTTCAATCCAGACTTGAGCCAACTATCAGCACGACTCAGAGAGCTAGCACTTAAAGATGTATCCTGGTCTTGGTATGAGCAACACCAAAGAGCATTTGAAGTCCTGAAACAGAGAATTGCTAGTCCACCAACTCTGAGATTCTATGATATTCACAGGCCGGTAACAATTTCCTGTGATGCTTCAAAATTTGGTGTAGGTGCAGTCATTCTACAAGAGGAAAAACCTGTTGCCTATGCAACAAGAACTCTTACTCAAACTGAAATGTAATATGCCCAGATCAAGAAAGAGCTTTTGGAAATTGTGTTTGCATGTTCAAAGTTCCATGATTATGTTTACTGTAGAGCTATCCAGATCAAAACAGACCACCAACCTCTATTCACTATCTTGAAAAAGCCTATGCATTCAGCCCCACTAGACTGCTAAGCATGATGCTGAGATTGCAAAAGTTCAATTTTACTCATCTACAAGAAAGACAAACTTCTTTATCTTGCTGATACCTTATCCATATCACCTGGAAACACCATAGAACAGCATGAAAATGAGAACCTTGATTTTGAAGTTATGGAAGTGAGAAATTTTTCTTCCACATGTCTTGAGGAGTTGAAAGCTCACACAGCAACAGATTCAGTTCTGCAAAGCCTCATTCACTTTATCAGTCAAGATGGCCATCAAAGCAATCTAGTTTACCTCAAGAAGTGCAACCTAATTTTCCATACAGAGATGGGATTTTGGCTGACAAAGGTGTCATTATGAAAGGTTCAAAAGTGATTGTTCTAAAGTCATTGCAACCTGAGTACATTACTGTCTTGAATCTTGGTCACCCAAGAACCAAATCTTCCAAAAGAAAGGCGGGAGAACTAGTATTTTGGCCTTCTATGTCACAAGACATTGAGAGAGTACTTTCATCTTGTTCAGTGTATAACAGTATAAAGACACATCAACAAAAGGAACCACTTCAGCTTAACCAGATTCTGGAACTACCTTGGTCGACTGTAGCCACAGGCATTTTCAAGTGGAATGGTCAGAAATACTTGGTGTTAGTCAACTCTTACTCCAATTGGTTCGAGATTGACCTACTTCCCAACCTAGCATCCAATACTTTCATAATTGAGATCCATCATCATTTTGCAGTGCATGGTAGTCCACACAAAGTTATTTCTGACAATGGCACACAGTTTACAAGCCAACAGTTCAAAAGATTTGCTGAAGAATGGTACTTTACTCATGGCACAAGTAGTCCAGAGTATCTGCAGTCATATAGTTTGGCAGAATATGCAGTTTGTGCAAAACATTTACTAGAGAAGTCAAAATGATATAATAGTGATGTTTTACAAAATCTCTTGAATCTCAGAAATGTTTTTCATGATAAACCTTTTAGTCCACCTGCTCAGAGACCTCTGTCGATACAAACTAGAACCACATTACCAATCAGTAGTCAATTGTTGGTTCCATGTGTCAAGAACAACAGGTCAGTGAAAGCCAGTCTGTTGAAGGAACTGCTAACCCAGAAGTCCTACTACGATAAGACCAGCAAACCGCTCAGTCCATTACAAGATGGAGAAGTGGTAAGGATGCAGACATCCAGATGCTATTATCAGCTTGGTGTCATAAGGAATATTGGTCTAGAGCAGAGATCATACTTTGTGGAATCAGAAGGAACAGTTTTTATGTGGAATTGGAAACATTTGAGATGGTTATCCGAGTCTATACCACAGCTCATAGCCTGTGAGAAAGAATCTTTATCTCAGAGTGAGTTGTCCGGTGTTCTAATTCCAGAGGAAGTTCCAGAGGACATTCACATTCCTAGGACGAATGCAAAAGTTCCTGATACGAGTTGAGCACTGAAGACTGTCCCTGTTGCTAAGTTTGGTCCAGATTGTTATGTTAAGAGATATTGTCACATGTCTAAACCCTGTAGCAGATATGAAGCAACTTGGACATGAACATTGTGTTTTGTTTCCAGTGTATATACTAATGCATGACTGTCTCTAAAATTGTTTTTTTTTAAAGGGGAATCTTTTTAAGAGGAAGGATATTGATCAATATATGTGTATACACCTTTAAGAAGCTATCCAAGGGCTTGCACAAGTGTATAAATACTGAGCACGTGCAAGCTAGACTGCCATTTTGTAGAAAACAGTTGAGATGTAAGCATGATATGTATGTAAGGTCTGTCTGTTAAGTAGTTTGTTCATATTTAATGATACTGCTATCCATCCTGATGTGTTTCTATGTACTAAAGCATCTAAACAAAAACTCCAGCCTTCTTGTCATATGTGTCAGAGAGACAAATGAGTGACAGAGTGGAAAAGGTTTTGATTGAGAAACCCTTGTCCATATGGACCTGATGGGGCCTTGATAGAGATATGAGTGCAACTGATGACCCCTAGAGGCTGCTGGAATTTTGTTGTTTTGTAAAACACTTGCAGAGTTATGTAGCTCACCTCTGTTATCCCTGGGAACCACATATGCCCCTGTACATGCTGCAGCATAACATGAAGGAGATGGCATGGCATTCATAAATCAGATGTCTGTGACACCCTACAGTATCGCCTGATGGTATCTGAAATGTTTCTGTGGCAAGAATGTTAAAAGTTTCACATAATTTAGTGTCTATGGGAATCAATGTTCCACACATCCCAAAGTGTTCCATGTGAGGGCAACACATGTTTATAAGCTGCCAGGTATGGGGTAAGTCCAAGAGACAAAAATAAAAACTGAACTGATCAAACAGAGTGAAAATACTGTAAGTGCTTTTGTAGTAGGGAAGGGTGCCCTCCGTTTGCACCCCACTGATCTCAGCTAACTTAAATATACCAAATCTAAGATCAGACAATACCAAAAAAGGGAAAATTCCAGTATCACTGACATTCAGTGAACTTGCAGAAATACTGGGGTGCCATTTATTCTTTTCAAACTGCATCTTATTTGAAACATAATTTAAACAAACTGCATTCAGAAAGCATGATGCATTTCAACCATGTACTGGTGATCCCAGCTGCAATGTGGTATCTCTGCATGCATAATAACAGTTGATTATGTCCTTCTCATAGAGATGATGGTTTGCTAGGAACAGGTGGATCTTTTTGTGATGGAAAGTGCCCCAGATCAGAAACAGATTGAGAGAGAGGCCTCTAACATATACTGCTTGGCTATAATGGCTGCCACACTTAGTGTCACAACACAGCCTCTAACATTGTTCACAAGAAAATAAGAGTGTACTAACTCACTGGCAGCTGCAACTGCATTTCTTTATATGTTCTGGAATCAACGTGCTATATTGTTCAACCTGATTTGCATTCACAGTGGGTCTCATTACTATACTGTGATTAATTTCCATATCTTTATGCAGGCAGTAGCATGTGGTGCTGACTATGCAGTTTCATGTGTGATAGCATTAATTGTGTGTACAATTTGATGCCACATTGCATGCCACTACTCTTCTTACAATTTTCATATCACATTATGTTGTTTCTGAACAGTTTACAGGAGCTGCTTTAGGACTGTTGTGCTCTGTCTGATCTCTGAACTAAATCTAAATGAAATGCCAAGGCAGCCTTTGAAATCTACAAAAAATATAACCATTTTTATTCACTGTACTGCACTTTTGAACTGTGTATTACTGAATTGCTGCCTACTTTTAATTGTTTTACCATTTTAAACTCTTCTGCTTTTCACTGTTTCAACTGTTTGCTGTTTGAGACAGTTTTTCCTGTACTTTGTATTTTCTAGTAATTGTGTATTTTATAGCATAGGTTAGATTCAGATTTGCTGAATCTAGACTGTTTGGCATTATCTGAGCACTAAAACCAGTGAACTTCCATTAAGAGGGCCCCCTGCGCCCTTCTGGCAGAATAGTATAGCCAAGGACCCCTCTGAGTTGGGGATTATTGGAATAAGGCTCAGTATTGAACATTTCCATTGGCCAGCTTGTTTACAAATTGCTTAACTAAGCTCTGCATCACTCGGTGGGTTTAGTACTCCTTGCTATAGACGCAAAGACTTACAAATTCAATTTTCACTAGACAACTGGTTGTGAACCATCCTAGCCTTCCCTGTTTCTCTGTGCACTACACAGTTGTACACTGCTGCCAGGACAGTAACTCTGTTGTGCCTTTTTTCCATAGTTTAGCTGATTCTACTAGTCCCTCAGCAAAACTACTTCCATCCAGCCCTCTCCCCAATACTACTAAAGAACAAATCTGACATAATGGAAGTACAGTTTCCCAACATTTCTCCAGCCAGACTGATGAACATGGTCATCTTGTGGCAATGTAGCAACTGCCTCATATATACTGACAACCCTTTACTCTTAAAACATACTAATACAATATGTGAGAAATGTATCTATACTATAAATCTGAAATCAATGCTCTCTCTCTCTCATGAAACAGCAAATCAGATACCAAATGGGTTAATGACACACACACTTCACATCATCCACAAACCAACAACAAAACACATAAACCCACATGCATAGAGGTACTCACTAGAAGTATACCAAAAGAACAGAGACCTCCCAAATGCAAACTGTCCATACACAATGCAGTCCCAACATCATCCACTAGATCTATAAATACACATATCATTGTCTCACTCAACAAGCCCCTAATGCAAAATACCTCAAAACCAAATGTCTTGGTCATAGATGATGCCATAGTGAGACACACAGATGTCACACTCTCCAGGCTGGACAAGTAGATGGTCACAGTCAGCTGCCTGTAGGGTGTCAGGATCCGCCAAATCATGTACTCACTCAAGTCGCTCAACAAGTACTGTTATGATTCTGTCATAGTCTATGTTGGAGTGAACAACTTAAGACACACCCGACTGGACTATATGAAGAGATACATGAGTGATCTTGATGATTATGTGCCCTAGGCAGGTATGTTCTAGCTCTAAGCAGCATTCTACCTTCAGTCAGGATGATGCCTCACTACAAACAAAAAATGATTGACTTTAACAATTGGCTTAGTTTCTGGTGTCAGTCCAGGGGGATCCAGTATCTGTCAGCCTGGGACGACATGGTCGCAAGACCATGCTGCTTTGCCAGGAATGGTCTTCACCAATCACCTCTTGGCTTTCAGTTACTGGCTAAGGTACTTCCTGTGACAATAGGAGGTAATGCCAGCCATACCAGGGAGAATTAGGGCAGTGGATGTAAGACTTGTGCCAGCACAGCTAGATGGAATTTTATAAATAATTATATATCATTTGTATATCAAGCTGATTTGTACAGATGCTTGTGCTGAAAATGTATTTCTGAGCTTTGCTTTTGTTAATTGTGTTAAACAGTGCACTTGCTAAAATGAAGAGAAATGTCTCTCTTGTCATGTCAATCCAAGCAACATGCTCGCAACTTCCCTCACCTCTGAAGTTTGGAAGTTAAACCCTCCAGTGGCTCTGCCTTGTATCACATAAGACCGTGCTCACCAACCGCAACATGGGAAATAGATATTCAGATAAACAAGCCAATCTGCCCTCACCTCTGAAGTTTGTACATTAAACCCTTCAGTGACTCTGCCCTGTATCATATATAACTGGGTTCCCCAGCTGCTGCACAGGAAATAGACTTTCAAATAAACAAGCCAATCTTCATTCACCTCTGATGTCTGTAAGTTACACCCTTCAGTGGCTCTGCTCTGCATCACATACAACCAGGTTCACCATCCACAGAGTGGGGAAATAGACCTTCAAATCAACAAGCCAATGTATATTTTAATATTTTGCTATTAACTACCGAGTGCTTATTTTAGCTATGTCAGGAGCACACCGCTATGGACCTTTGGCCACCTCTAATATCTCTATCTGTCCTGTCTCTACCCTTGCATAGTTTTTCCCTCTAATTTACTAATTTCAAAGCCACTCAAAAGCATGAAGCCAACCAAGACCAGTAAAGACAACCAGTAGAATACTCCTGCATAATTGGCATGCTTATCTCTTCTCTCCCATACTGTAATCTCTTACACTACACGTGTGTTTTCTGCTCATTCTCCCTGATGTTTTCCTTTGGTTACAGCCCAGACCTCTATTTCACTTACCTAGCTTATATCTGACTTTGGAGATTGTTTTTCTTGACACACTCCGATGTTCAGGATTGGCACTAGTCTTTACTGTGTATTACATTACACTACACCTTCTAGAGATTACCCCCTCCCCCTCATCTTTACATCTACCTTTCCTCCATATGGAGTTTACTTCACCCCCACCACCTCCCTCTTCTTCCCATCTGCCTTTCCTCCATACAGAGTTTATTTAGTCTTGGTGAACTCACAGGTGCCATTTTTAAATCCCTTGTTCTCTTGGTCTGAGCATCTCCAAACAGCGTGCTCACAAGTAAGGTTTTTATTTTCATTTTTCATGTAATTGCTGCAGATTGTATATTCACATATAGATATTGCCAGTTTGGACCTTACTTCATGGTCCTAAGTACAGCCAATCATACCTGTGAGCAACTGTTCTCAGGAATTACTGCAGTGTGTTAATGTCACCTGAGTGGAGGCTGTTGCTTTTATACACTTAAACGACTGTGCTATTGATAGTGTGCTTACCAATGCATCTCACATTTCTAACATCTTTGCTATCTGAATACTGCAATGTATATGTAGTTGATATGCCTAGTCCCTTGTTAAAGTATGAGTTTGTACATAATTCCCCATAATTAGCATTTAGTCAGTTATACGCTTTATCTTGAAATACTGCTGAATGTATATTTAGCATAGCCTCAATTGCTATACTTATTGTGTTTTAGTAGTTAAGGTTTGCAACTGTCTCATATAGTGATACTGTTAGCGTTTAGCATTTTTCCTGAATGCATTTTAGTTGCTAAAGCCTGTACCTGTCTATTTAATATAGTGCTACTTAGTTACAGCTTGTTACAGTCTGCTCATAATATGTTACTTGTTAGTCCTAAATTCCAAACAAGTCTATAGTATGTAATGTGTGATGAGAATGGTTGTCACCATTAATAATTATCCGTACTTAGACATCCTATATATCTGTTGTATAACATTTTAGTTGGTTTGTCCATCACACTATACATCATATCTCTATTTTTCTCCAGTTTCCCTCACCTCTGAAGTTTGGAAGTTAAACCCTCCAGTGGCTCTGCCCCGTATCACATACCGTTGGGTTCACCAGCCACAGCGGGAAAATAGACCTTCAAATAAACAAGCCAATGTATGTTTTAGCATTTTGCTATTAACTGCTGCATGCCTGTTTTATCTATGTCAGGAGCACAATGTTAGGGACCCTTGGCCACCTTGAATATCTCTGTCTGCTCTGTCCTTACTCTTGCATAGTTTTTCCCTCTAACTTACTAATTTCAAAGCCACTCAAAAGAGTGAAGTCTACAAAGCCCACTGAAGGCAGCCAGTAGAATACCCGTGCATAATTGACATACTTATAGCTTCTCTCCCATACAGTAATCTCTTACACAACAGGTGTGTTTTCTGCTTACCCCCCCCTGGTGGTTTCCTCTGGTTACAGCCTAGACCTTGATTTCACTTACCTAGCTGATTTCTGGCTTTGTCGCTTTTCAGGATTGGGTTATACTTGCTCTGTTTATCCTCTGCTTTGCTCCGGCCTCACTCCTTTCCCCTATCCTACTCCCATTCCCATACACCCCCTTTCAATTACATTTATACATCTAGACACCCCACCCCATATCTACAAGCAATCACAGCCTTGCTGCTACTTTAATGACATCAGCCCATAACTCCACCCTCATATATATCCTAAATCTTTTTACAATCTCACTAGATCACTCTATTTTATCTCCCTCCACTTAAATAACTACATTTATCCCCTTTTACTTTTACATACCTCTATTTGTATTCAATATGTCCTATAACATAAAACTCTGTATCCTTTTGTTCACCTCTACCACCATTCTTTACTTACTGTCCCACTCCACTTCTTTCCCCTCCTTTTATACTTCTTCTCTAAGATCTTCCACTCTACCGTTACAACCCTTTACTGATAGTAACAGTTCCTCTGACAGCTCACCATCTTTATTCAATTTCTATACCTTTCTTCTATCAAAACTAAATTACTCCACTGTTATCATCAAACTAAAACTAGCTCTTAACCCCCTTCACATGCCTCATGTTCCATCCCTATATAACTCCAAACATACAATTCATATTCAGGTCTTCTCCCAATGTAGAGACATTCACCACAATCCAGGACCATATAATATCCATCCCACAGCCAAACTTCCAATACCCAAAACCTATTTATAACAACAGCTAACATATGAAGCATCTGTAAGAAAACCATTGAATTCCAAGTCTGGCTTTCTAATTACTGCCCAGATACTGTAGCATTTACAGCAACCAGGTTAAAACCACATATATCTGACACTTAAATAGTCCCTCCAGGATACTATATTTTAGAAATGACCACCTCCACAAAAAGGGTGGTGATGTTGCAATAATTTACCATGACTCCTTAACTATCACTCGATTTTCCAAAGCTTTCCCAGTCTTTGGAAACATAGAACCAGTATCAGCAATGCTCCATATTAACAAAAGAAAATACATTTGTATTCTACTTTATATTCCCCTAGTTCAAAATCTAGCTATTCTAGAAGATTTTCTACTGTGGACAACACAGAACTTCTGAAATGAATCTATCATTCTGGGTGATACTAACAAAAATGGGCAAACTCTCATCTCCATTTAATCAAAAAAGAAAGAGAGTATAACACGGCAAAAGTATTTTAATGCACAATAAAACAATAAAATGATAAGCGCTTTCACTGTCTTTTTACACAACTGCTTCTTCAGACCCAAGGGCATAAAACCCACACCCCTACTCATATTAACAAATGTCCAATCAACATACATCAATTAAAAGATCATTAAACAATGGGTCCATATTATATCCTCGAATGCTTAAAAAAGCGAACGCTGGTTGACCAAACTTATTTTCACGAAACTGCAAAATATTGAAGCAGCAGAAACTCAAATTTTTTCCTAGGGAAAGAATTCGGTTGTCCGTTTCTGTTGCTTCAGTATTTTCAGTGTTATGGTGGAAAGTTACCGGTCAGATTCAGGTAAGTGTGCGATTGTGTGGATGTGAGTGTTAGGGTGATTTAGGTGAGTTAGGGTTAGGGCTCGGGTTAGGTGTGTGTGTGATTGAGTGGACATGAGGGTTAGGGCAGATTTAAGTGAGTTAGGGTTAAGGAGCGGATGAGGTGAGTGTGCGATAGTGATGGACCTTAGGGTTAGGGTTTGGGTTAAGGTAAGTGTGTGCATAGTTTAGTGTAGGGTTAGGTATCAGATTTTAGGTGTATGTGTGTAGATTTCTATTTGTTTGGTGTGCTTGTGTTGTGTGTATGTGTTTTGGATCAGCGATTTTTTTCCCTGGGAAAAAATCGCTGATCTGACAGTTCGAGATTGTAAGCTTTCGCTTAAATTAGGTCGATCAATCAGCGTTCGCTTTTTTAAGCATTCGATGATATAATATAGACCCTAAATGATTAACTGAAACATGAACAGAAAAATACATTCTTCAATGTGTTAACTGTCGTGCTTTCAAGAGTGGTTTCAAAGATATTCTGTCATTAAGCCCAGGAGATTTATCACTTTTCAGTCATATTATCCACTCCTGTTCTTTAACTTCAGTTACATTCTTAAAACCCACCCCCTCCTCAAGTTGGTAACCAGGACTTCTAACACTAAAAACTTAAAATTATGGTTCTGCCCCTTATCAAGTACATGCTGGGCTAGGGTACTAGTAGTCTTTACATTTCTAGTATAATTGACATGCTCTAATACTCTGTCCTTTAAATGTCTATTGGCCTTTCCTACATAATAGGAATAACATACTACACAATAGGCAAAATAAATCAGACCCTTAGTATGACAATCTGCATAAAGGGAAGTTTTGATAACAAACTTCAGTAGTGGATGTGTGAAACTATTACCTATATGTATATACTTGCAAGCCTTGCATTTTCCACAGCAAAACATCCCTTCACAGTCTGATAGAAAGCAGAGAGTATTTTCTGATGTCTGGACCTTTATTGCTATTGTGTAAACTCTCATCTCCAACTACCTAAACTTGTATAAGTATACTAAACTCATCAGAGAACCCACATGTATAGTAAACAAACAAACTGAATCAACCCTAGACTGGATACTAATCTTGCACCCTCATAAATATCCCACAGAGGAACCCTCCCAAATACCTCTAGTGACCATCTACCTGTCTTCACCCATAGAACCCACACACAAACAACCAAAGCCCTCTTCTATAGAACATCTAGAAATCTTGCCAATTTCAGTTAAAAGGTACTTACAGATAATTTAAATGCCCACAACTGGTACCCAAATAAGATACTTCCACTAGACAAATCAGTAAATTACTTCAACAATGCTTTCTTAATACTCTCAAACAGTCTTGCCCCCATGCAAACGAAGAGAATTAAGCATAACCATGCGCCCCGCTAACAAAACATATTAAACATATTCTCATTACTAGGGACCAAGCCTGGAATAAATGTCATAAAAACAGAACCCAAAAAATGAAATAAAATACAAAGAACTTCGTAACATTGCCAAAAAACTAGTCATTACTGATAAAAAAACTATGTCTCCACTCAACTAGGTGGCCAAAAAAATAACCCCCAATATTTCTGGAAATCTTTTTCCACACTCTTCAATCCCAAAATCCAACAAAATTCTACACCATCTCTTGATAAAGACCCACAAGAGATTGCCTAAGCCTTTTAACACTCACTTTATTGAAACCATTCAAAAAAGTATCGATGATTTCTCATTGCAAACTAATTATACCTCTAATAGTTTCAAAAGCAGCCCAGATCTCTCCTTTCTTCAGTACTCCTGCAAATGACAACTCAAATAATATCTCTTCCACTCCAACGTTTATTAAACAACCAGTGCCCACCTCTCTAGTGCATAAACTGCTAACTAAACTAAAACCATGCCCCCCCCTATGCTGACAGACTTCCAGCATAATTTGAACAATCTGTCAAAAGGCAAAACAAGCAATCAAAATGTATCACAAATAAAATTTAGTTCCCCAGGGGTGCATTCTTGGGCCGCTACTATTTAATATATTCAATAACAATCTCCGTAAAGCATCCTGTCTTAGTGCTCTCATCCAATATGCTGACAATTCTATGATAATCACTTCTGCTAACAGCCTGCCAGATCGTTAACAGTTAGCATAGAAAGCCTTTACATCTATCAAATCTATCAAATCCTGACTAAATGATACACGACTTCTACTTAATCCAAAAAAAAATCAAAACTCCTAATATTTTCATCCAGACCTCTAACTCAAGGCTTTAAGATTTTCTCACAGAACAGTACCAAAATTGAACTAGAAAAATCATCAAAACTTCAGGGCATCATAATTGAACTCTCCTTTGAAAATCATATTCACAACACAATCAAGAAGACCCATTTTAAACTTGGTAAGCTCTGTAGGCATAACCTTTATATGGATATGGCCACCAAGTTAAAACTGGCCAACCGTCTACTCCTCCCTACCTTCCTCAATGGTAACCCCATTTTCACTAGCGTACACACAGATCAGGAATAAACTATAGTAATGCTACTACAAAATAGCAAAATTTGCCACCAACATGGTAACTTCGACCCATCATTGCCAAGCCATAAAACGTTTAAACTGGTTTGAATTCTCTCACTATCTACACTACACCCAACTAACTCTTACCCACAAACACCTATATAACCCTAACTATTGCCCCTCTCTTCAGAACATGCTACAAACATAGACCCCAACCCGAAATCTTGGGTCTTCAAGTAGAAAGCTCATAAGCATACCAAAACCAACAAACATGCAGGACAAAGCCTGTATTCCTTCACCATTGCTGAACTTTGGAATGCTCTGCCCTCCTCTATTACTCAAATAGACACCATAAAAGCATTCAAAATCACACTAAAGTCCCATTACCTCAATAATAGGTTTATAGGTTCATAGGTATGTACTAGGCTAATGGCCCAGGAGTCTTTACAAGCCTAGTCCATAGGATTACCCTAGCATCGTGCCACCCAACCTTAGTTCCTAGTGCCTCTGTCGAGTAGAGCTACTGGAGTGATCCCCGGGGTAAATTTTCTATTTCCCATCCACTCATCAAGATTTCTCTTTAAGAGGGCCAGTGAGTTGCTCTGCTTGACGTGTATGGGAAGTCTATTCCACAGCATAGGCAGTCTCTGGGTTATGAACCTGTCCCTCCAGCATGTTTTGTTGATTGTGGTAGTGAGGTTGAGGTCTTTGGAGCATGTGGTGCAGAGGGATTGTGATTTCTTTAGATGTAGCATTTCTAACAGAGCTGGGTCAGACATGGCTTTGTAAGTCAAGTAGAGATTGTCTCTAAGTAGCCGAAATGAGACAGAATAGTTGGAGTTTTGTGAGTCTGTCCATATAGGACAAGTGTTTAAGGCCTAGGATCTTCTTTGTGAGGTACTTTTGTGGCCTCTCCCATTTGCTGCAGGTGTCTAGTGAGATACATGCCAAATGGGGTGTTGTACTCGATGATTGGCCTAATGAGGGAAGAGTAGAGGGAGACAATGACCTCTTTCTTCCTGAATGCAAAACCCTTAGCAATGAGATGTGCCACATAGAAGGACTTTCTGACCACAGTGGCAATGTGGTGGTCAAAAAAGAGGTTGCTGTCAACCTGTGTTCCCAGATCTCTAATAATACCTTCTGTGTTCAGTAGACTACCATCAATGTGGCAATTCAAGGGAACCAGGTTTTTCCCAAAAGGTATGAAGACAAATGTTTTGGCATTCAGCTTAAGGCCATGGTTCTGACACCAGTCGGTCTCATTGAGGCCTTTCTGTAGGATGCCAGCATCACTTGGGGAGTTAATAATTGCTCCCAACTTGCAATCATCTGCAAACTTTGTCAGCCAGAGCCCCTTCATGTTGACCTGGACTTCCGAGAAATAGATACCAAACAGGAGAGGACCCAGGACCAAACCCTGTGAGACTCCACTCGTAACTGGTCGGCAGTCTGACTTGGAGTCAGCTACTTTAACACTGCGGGTTGTATCTGTGAGCCAGTTTGCAACCCACCAATCAAATGTGTTCTTGCAACTGCTTGCCTAAGCCATTACTGTCACTAGTGACTACCAACTAATACTTCTTAACTTCCATCCACTTCTCTTACTGTCCCTATGTTTTTGTTTTAGCTCTAGATTTATCCCAGTACTAGCTATTTGGACTGCATTAGCAGCTTTATAGAGTAATGTTAACACCCTCCATAACTTGAATAAGCAAATTAGACATCTTGTTAAGTCCTCCAAAGCTAACTATGAAACCAAATTCCACTGAACAAGGATACAATGAGGCCCACACTCAAACTAGGAGTATCATAGAACAT
Source organism: Protopterus annectens (assembly GCF_019279795.1). Classification (NCBI taxonomy): domain Eukaryota; kingdom Metazoa; phylum Chordata; order Ceratodontiformes; family Protopteridae; genus Protopterus; species Protopterus annectens. The sequence goes on along the minus strand of NC_056725.1, from coordinate 266,415,683 downwards.
CCCTTGGATTTCTGAAATCAAGATTCCAGTGTTTAGACACATCAGGAGGTGCAATGTGTGTGATCCAGGATCCTCTGCCAAAATCCTTACAGTCTGTTTCATGTTACAAAACATAATTATTTTGAAACAGCTTCAACAAGGACAGCAAGAGGCAGGGCCACAGTTTCAAGGCCACAGACAGAGCCAGCAGTAGCAACAGTAGCAGGTACAGATGAGGACAATGAGGGAAAAGCACCAGCTGCAGGTCGTGCTGGCAGATGGAGGTGCGCACAGTATACGCAGGTTAAGAGGCAATGGATAGCATACACAGTCACTACTTAGGTCAAAGTCAAAGAAATCATGCACATACACATAAGAACATTGAAGCCTGTCAAACTCTTCAACTTTTACTTAACTATGTAATGGCTGTGTCATGATAGTATCAGACAGGGACAACCCCCGGTGACATAATTTGTATCTGTAGTAATGACAAAGTAAGTGTGGAACTCATAAAGAAAAAAAAATCATATAACTGATTACTCTTGTATGGAAATAAGTGTATGCCCCTAAGCACAGCTTTTGTCTGAGGTATGCGGTTATGTCAGTAATATCCCCCATGTCAGTTACATTTAAGAACTAATACTGTGTATCAAGCATTTCACTGGACCACTGCCTATAAAGCATGGAACAAGTCAATCATACCCTCAATTGCTCAACTACACCAAGAAGCAAGACTGAAGTACCTAGCACTTCCTCTGCTTTATTGACAATACTAACTGAAATATAAGGTTCAGCAATTATAGAAGCAATTGTTCACAAGTGAGTAGGAACAAAAAATCAAAAACTTTTATTTTACAGTACATATTGATAAATACAAGCTTGTGAATAAGCAAGCATCAGCTAGTCAATGTGTGCATCACACGTATATATACAAACATAAGGCACAAAGACATGTGCAAAGGACAATGCACAGTCATCATCATTGTTTGCACAGAGTGGGGAGGTGTTAGGAAGGCCAAGGCTGATGCCAAAAAAGTGAGTGTGTGCAAGTAAGAAACGTATATACATATCAGACTATACAATAGCAATGTTTCGATAGGTTTTGTGTGTGTAACATGGTATGGGCAACTGAATTTTTTTCAATATGTGTGTGTTTGTCTATCTGCATGAACATAAGCTCTGTTCTAACACTATATCCTGGCATCTCAGACAGGTGTGACACATGAATGGAGGAGTAGGTAATTAGGAGTCATTGCTCCCCAGCTAGAAGAACCACCTCTGCCTGGAGTTTCTACTTCCATGGCCCTGGCTAGAAGTCAGGTTGTTAACTGAATGCAAGCAATATCTGCTGGGTGAGGTCTCCTCAAGACTACATCCAGGACCATGACCCCATAGCCTACCATGTCTAGGTGTGGACACTGAAGTCATGGGAGTGGGATCTTGCTGACTAGGTCTGCTAATACCAGAAGATGTAATGGCTCTCTGGCCAAGTGTATACCCACACTCTCCGATAGATGTTTCATCACAGACAGTCCCTATGCAGTGCATCATTCATCCTATCCACTGAGTAACCAGCACAGTTCAGGGAGTCATGCACATCAGAATACACAGCATTTAATAGTTGCACTATCTTTTATAAGGCTCTGGTGGAGCATGTCTGTGCCTCCATTATAGCCTTACACATACATCTGGCAGCATCTAATGACACACCGACCCTCCTGTGTGGCACTTCACCCTCAAACCAGCTATGGAGAGAAGCTACTAGCTCTACAAATGGAGTAACTTCACTAACTTGCTCAACTTTGTCACCCGTAACCTGTGCTGTTTCTGAGGTTTCCATGTCATGAGTATGCATTAGCAGGCATACTGGCTCTGTCAAAAATAAGGCCATGGTACATGGGAGCCACAAGTTCAGTGTCAGTCTGTCCCTCTGCACTCCCAGACTATCACCATTGTCATCAGAGGCTGCCAATACTCTGATATCAGGTGGCAAGATTTCCACAGTGCACTCTCAGGATCATCTATCATAACAAGCAGAGAAATAGAGAATACATTTGCTGACATATTTTCCTTATGGGAAAGGTATGTTAAACTCTAACAGATGCTAAAAATGCAAAAAAATTAATCTTATACATACCTGCATCTGCCTTACACACAGTAACATCAATAACCAAATGTGTGTTTACCATGTTCATGTAGGCTGACAACCTGCAATCCAAATGTCCTTATATGTGAGGAAGATAAAGGGAAAAAACTAAGTATCACAATGCAAATGAAATAAAAAAATAAAACAATCTCCTTCACATATGCAGACTAAAAATGGTCTCATACAAAAACGTAGTGAAAAGAAGGATTGCTCCAAACACCCTCCTCTATTTCTCTATGACTGTGTCATCTGACTCATACTTATTGCTGACTCTCTCTCTCTCTACATGCATCTATATATATATATACACACACACATACGTATCAGACATCTAAGATATACATATATAAAAATATAAGAATGACACTTGCATTTTGTATACCTGGAAGGTCTGCAATCCAAACCTCTGCTGAGCTATCATAATCTCTGACAGTGGACAGGAAGTCCTCAGTTTCAGATAGTGGCATTTCAGTAGCAGGACCACCTCCAATAGCTATCTGTTCTCAAGCAATTGCAGCCAGACTATGGCTGGCAGAAATTGTCTTATCATTTGCCTGTTGTTGTATGTGAGAGTATGTTCTCCTATACCCTCTGACAGAGGTGATGCCATCAACCACCTGCTACCATATCCTATCTCAGGCAAATTGGTTTCCTCTACTTCACACTAACACTAAAACTCCATGGTGAAATAAGGTCTGCATAATGACCTCATTTTCTGCATCAGTATATGGTGGCTTGCAGCGTACAGTTTTTTCTTGTGTGCTGTTTCCTTATATGAGATGAAACAGAAAGCAGAAAAATAAATAAGTATATAATACACAGACAAGGTGGCTCTGAACTCAATTATGTATAAATGCATGCATCCATCATGCAAACAACCATTTAAATTTTAATACTCTCTATGTCTACTCACAAGTTAGATTAGCCCCCCCAAAAAGTTCTAAAATCAAATATGAATAACAATCTATAACAGTTCTGCAATGCAGGTAGCATTAAAATTTAAGACAACTATTACAGGTGCCATCTCCATTGCTGTAAAGGAAAGGCAGGTAGAAATCCACAAACACAACACATTTTTATTTCTGCAAACAAAGGTAAAATGCCTGACCTTGCTGCAAAGGTATAATATACTCATCTGCAATAACTGTGCAAACAACAATTAAACACAACCTAAAAATACTGGTCAGGTAGCATTCTGTAGCATACTATTTTAATGCAGCCATGGGTGTGGCAAAATAAAAGGGATAAAGGAAAAAACATTAAGATAAACAATAGTTTTGTGTGACCAGTGCAATTCACAATTTAATGTTACACTAAAAGCATTATGTAAGAACTAAAAGCATACCTTGACAATAAAGCAGTGTAGAAAGTAGATAATAGGTTCATAGGTTCATATTAGGCTATCTGCCCTAGGGCATTTATAAGCCTAGCCAGAGTGTGTTTGGCTTTCGCCACCCATTTTAAATTAATTTTGCTATGCCCTTTTTTGAGGTTAGTATACTTTGCCTCTGTCTAACAGTGACACAGAAGTGATACCCGGGGTAAACCTATGATCTCCCATCCACTCATCAAGATTCCTCTTGAAGAGAGTCAATGAGGGACTCTGCCTAACCTGGACTGGGATTTTATTCCAGAGAGAAGGGGGCCTCTGGGTTATGAATCTATCCCTCCAGCATGTCCTATTTATTTCAGTGCTGAGGTTCAAGTCTCTCGTGCGCGTAGCTCGATGGGATTTGGATTTTCTGAGGTGCAGCATGTCCATTAATTCCGGGTTGGACATGGCTTTATACATCAGGCACAGATCACCTCTGAGCAGGCAGTATGCCACTGAGTAGAGCTGGAGTTTCTTTAACTGGGCAGCATATGGCATCTGTTTGAGCCCTTTGATCCTCTTGGTGAGGTACTTTTGGGGTCTTTCCAGTTGCTGCAGGTGTCTGGTAAGGTATATCCCTAAAGGGGCATTGTACTCAATTATGGGCCTGATGAGGGATGAGTAAAGAGGCACGATGACCTCCCCTGATCTAGATGTGAATCCCTTCATGATTAGGTGGGCTATATAAAATGTTTTTCTAACCACTTTGGCCACGTGGTTGTCAAATGAGAGATTGCTATCAACTTGGGTTCCCAGGTCCCTAGTTACTTCTTCTGTACTTAATGGATTACCACCTATGTGGTAATTTGTGGGCACTTTGTTTTTGCCAAAGGGGATGACTATACACTTTTTGGCATTTAGCTTGAGGCCATGGCTCTGGCACCAGTTGTCTATTTCTATGAGGCCCTTTTGGAGGATGCTTGTGTCAGCTGGAGAGTCGATAATGGTGCCCAGTTTGCAGTCATCTGCGAACTTGGTCAGCCACAGTCCTTCCGTGTTGGCCTGTACCTCCGAGAAATATATACCGAACAAGAGAGGTCCCAGGACTGAGCCTTACGGGGCACCACTTGTAACTGGTTTGGAGTCTGACATGGCTCCAGCAATTCTAACCATGTGGGTTCTATACTTGAGCCAGTTTGCACCCCATCTAGTGACATAGGGGTTTATATTTAAGCTGGTGAGCTTATCTATAATGCCCAAGTGAGGTATTGTATCGAAGGCTTTTGCGAGGTCCAGGTGGGCTGTGTGGACCACCTTCCCCTCGTCAATGGCCTTGGTGAGTGTTTCAAAGAAATTGATCAGGTTTAAGAGGCAGGATCTGCCCTTAATAAAGACGAACTGGGTAGGATCCAGTGTCTGTAGGTCCCCAATATCTTTATTTATGAGGTCCATGATGATCCTTTCCATAGCTTTGCAGACCAAGCTAGTCAGGCTTATGGGGCGATAGTTTCCAGGATCCGTTGAGGCACCACCTTTGTGGAGAGGGACCACTGTTGCTGTACACCACTCTTTGGGTACATATCCTGTAGTAAGGCTGAGATTGAACAGTAGTTTTATGTTTGGGTTTAGCTCTTCTTGGAGTTCATGTAAGAAGCAGCCCGGGACACCGTCTGGTCCCATTGATGCTGTGTTTTTTGCTTTGGAGAGGGCGGCTCTTACCTGAGCATCTGAGATGTCAGGATGTCAGGGGGGCAGCACTCTGCTGGGATACATATTTGCCCTTTTGGTGGGGAGGGGGAGAGGAGTTTGCGCTGAACCTGTCAGCTAGGATGTTGGCCAATGTCTGTGGGTTCAGTGTATTTTTTGTCATTTTGGACTAATTCTGAGCATATCTTGGAATTCCCACCCAGGTTCCTAACATAACTAAAGAAAGCCTTGTGATTATCCTTAGTGTCCTGCACAATTTTTCTCTCGAAGCTGGCCTTAGATGATTTTATGAGTGCCCGTAGTTTTTTGCTAATACTGATCAGAGGTGCCTTCCCTTTTTGGGATTTTGCTCTGTCATGTAGTAGCTTCCTCCTTCTATTGTATAGCTTGTTTATGGCTGGGGTCCACCAGACAGGACGTCTGCCTTTGGAGGATTAGGTCTTGGTTTTATTTGAGATTGCATGATCCATGCATTCCTGAAGGTGTTCATAGAATGCATTTATAAAGGATTCTGTGGTCTGGGCCATATTTTCCACAGGCCCGGGGGCTTTGAAGGATTCCACCTCGGTTTTGAGGAGTGTGAAATTTGCTTTAGAGAAGTTTTTAACTGTGGTTTTCTGGGCATGGGGTGGGGTCGCGATGTGAATATCCAGTGAGATTACTTTATGGTCTGATCTTACCAGTGAGGGATACACTTCTGGTCTGGAGCATAGAGTCCCCATGTTGGTGATGATTAGGTCCAGTATGTTTTCCCCTCTCATGGGAGTGGTAACAAGTTGTTCCATAGCATTTGAGTTTATAAATTCTAGGAACCTTTGGGCTAGGGTGTTGGAGCTAGAGTAATGCTCCCAGTCTATGTTTGGGTAGTTGAAGTCACCCAATATAATGGTGTTTGGAGAGAGCTTCATATTTTCCAGTGTTCTCAGGAAGTCCGAGTGGGGTTCCTGGGTTTGGGAGGGTGGTCTGTAGCAGGCTATAAACTGGAAGGCAGTTTTGCCCACTGTTAGTTGCACATGGATAGTCTCTGATGCTTCATGCTGTGCCACCAACCTGGAGGTGTGGGTATCTTTGACGAATATTGATACTCCCCCTCCTTTTGTGGTTCGGACCAAGTTTTAGGGCCGAAAAGCATGGTATGAGGTATAACCTGGTAGTGCTGGCATGCTCTCGGGAGCCTTGAACCAGGTTTCTGTTACTGCACAGATATCAATGTTCTCCATGCTAAGGAGAGTTTCGAGTGCGTGCATCTTGAGGTTTAGACTTCTGGCGTTGAGTAGCATTACTCTTAGTTTCTTATCCCTTGTGATACCTATGGAGGTGGGTTTGTCTTTGATAAAAAAGGCACTATGGGGGTAGCAAGAGCCTTTGCCAATATCAGAAAGCCCAGGGGTGACAGGTGCAAGCCATCCCTAGCGAAGCATCGTGGCTTGTTGAGCATGTCATCCCAGGCTGACAGGTATTGGATCCCCTTTGAATGACACCAATACTTAAGCCAATTGTTGAAATTGATCATCTTGTCTTCATATTGTGGCATCATTCTTGGTGAGGGCAAGATGCTACTCAAGGTCAGGGTCATACCAGCCTGGGCTGCATGCTCAGAGAGCTCCTCTATGTCTCTTTTCATGTAGTCCAGGGAGGTATGTCTCAGGTCATTCACACCAGCATAGACAATGACTAAGTCTAAAGACTAAATAAGTCTTACAAAGTGTATTTATTTAGCAGTATCAAAAATCTGGATCCAAGCAGTCTCCCTACTATGATACAAAGGCATTAGCTACATGATTACCTTTATATAGTGCAGAGAAAGTGCTTTGAACATTGTGAGTATGCAAATGAGGTGTGAAATCATTAGCTTTCCTTAATACAAAAAGTCTGCATTAAGAGTAGGGAATGTAAACATGATGTAAGGAGCTAGACAATTACATGCATGCACCTGAGCACTGCTAGGATGAGCATTGAGAAGTGTTATGTGTTAATGGCTTGCAAGTGTCCATGATTATTCTGACTGCAGGAACAATCAGGGTTTCACAGTCTCCCCTCTTTGATGTATGCTGATTGAGGGTGTGCCTGGAAGAAGAGACTTATGAAAAAGTCAGAAACTATAATGACTTAGTTAGGAGATCAACTTTCCTAACATTCAGATGCTAGCTTCAATGACTAAAGTTATTGTTTCTTAGTAAGAAATGCTGTTCATATTCAAGGGAGTACTTTAAGCATTGATACAGATAACATGGAATAAAGCTGAGGTAGAATTGCTCTGAAGAGAGCATAGATAAGGCAATGAGGCACCATAAAGAAAGAGAGAAATATGCCTGCAGTGTTTGCCCTCTGTTTAATATTGTTTAAGTACATGGGTATCCTAACTGCTGGCAATATCAAAATCATCTAGACAGATTAACTTTCATAACTTGTTTCTACTGCACTTTTAATGTGATTTGATACAATGTTACAATGTTAGTACATCTAAACTCTTTTTCTTCTTGCAAATATATGTCTTTATCTGTGGAAACTAAGGGAAATACTCTTCAGTGATTCTTCTTATTACCCTTGTTTGAGGCTTCAAATCCATAAGTTTCATGTTGCAAGATACAACGATGAAACATTGAAAATGTATATTTAAAGTACTTGAATTCAATTTTTTTTCTTTTTTTCCCCTTTATCATTTGCATGCCATTTGGCATTGCTCTACATTGATTGACAGTGGTTCTGTTCACTGCCCAGGTAAAAATGGTCACATTTTCTTTGAAGACTGGTATCATTGCACTTTTCTCAGCTGTCTGGACAGTACTGCATGAATAAATTCAAGTTGTCAAACTTCTGTCTCTGTGACATAATGTGTAAATGTATTCAGCTTACAGAAGCAGTACAGGTATGCAAGGTTCAAAACCTGTTTACAGTTCATTTTTTCTGAGGGAAGTCATACTAAATCTTGACACACATTTTAATTTTAATGTATGAATGTGTTGATGTGGGAAACTCTAGTAAGATCAGTATTGACAAAATTGACAGACAGGTAAGTTATTTGAAATTATGTCAATAATAATTGTGTGTACTGTGTGAACAATAGAAACATTTTTTATGTTCCCTGTGCCATTCTCCATTCTCATGGCATATAGTATTCACAAAAGTCCTAATTTTGCTAGACAAACATGATAATACTGATGTGGCAAGAAGATGTGAGAAGGCTGAATGCATCATTGTAATACAGTAGTAGCTCTGCTCATTGCTAGTTATACAATGTGATGCATTTCATGTTTCTTCAAGTTATTATCCATAAAGTTATTTGAATGCTTCTGATAAATATTGTCATCTGCATTTCTGTGCTAATTGGAAGAGTGAAATGAACTTCCATGGCTTTAGGAAAAAAAAGTGAAAAATGTAATTTAGGCCGCCTTATGTAGTACAAACCACCCCATCACTATTCCACAGCCATCAGCACTTTGTATAGTACTCACTGATGAAAATGCACCTGTCAAATAACTTTTTTTCTGTGGCAAAAGCTATAAGTGCAGTAAGCATAGAGGAAAAACTGATGCATGATTCAAATTCACTTAAGTGATAATTTTACAGAAGGTGGTGCAAATGAATATTTAGTCAGATTTTGTGATACCATTGTGGTCTTGTTTACAAATAAAATATTGTCAGTATTGCTAACAATATGCAAGCTGTTGTATATCTATTTGCACATCTTTTGTCATTAAATACATGTCTGACAGTGTGTTCTACAAAGTACATTTCTGATGTTGGAATAAGATGCAAGAAGGATGATGTGTCAATTGAATGCATTTCTTGCTCTAGTCATTACTACATACATCCACTGTTTGCATTTACATTGCACTCAGAGTTTCTCTATCATCTTTTTTTTCTAATGCCTTTTCCATTTGCTCTCTGCTTACCAGTGTGCAAACACATTTCAGTGCCTAAGGAAAACAGTGAACATTTTAGTGTAGGCTTCCTTATGTAGAGCAAATATACCAGAAGTCAGCATGCTGCCCTCTGCACCCTGGATAATACTTACTGCAGAATATGCACCTGGCAGATATCCAAATCTGTGGCACAAGGTATAAATGAAGTGAACTGAATGAAATAAGGCACAGGAGGCATTGTTTGAATCATGTGTAGAGATCAAATTGCATGTATTCTTTATATGAAATATATTTTATTTAGTCAGTTATTAATTTATTTATTTTTTTATCTACATTTGCTATCCACTCGGCAGAATGCAAACACGTTCATTACCTAAGGAAAAAAGTAAAAAAAATAAATGTTTAGGCTGCCTTATGTAGTGCAAACATGCCTGACAATGCTGCAATTTCCTCAGCACTCTGTACTGTACTGATTTGAGAAATTCCACCTAAACCAAACCTACCTCTTTGGCACAAGGTGTAAGTGCAGAAAGCTTAGATAAAGAACACCACTGGTTAAGGGGTCAAATCAAGCTCAATGATGCTTTTACAAAAGCATGTAAGAATCCCATTAATCAAAACATGCTGATTAGGATAAAGTTAAATATGCTTCTTTCAAACGATGTATCAGTAATGCTTGCATAAGTAATCTTTTTCTATTTAGCATATATCATTAATGCTGCACATACTGTATAACCTCAAGATAATATGTGTCCAATTTCCTAAAGATGATGATGATATTTAACATAACATTTGTTTACATATATATGATGGGCTCAATACTTTTGTTATATCATCATGACTCATCTCATATCCTAACTATGTGTTTAGGACATTATGTCTTATGATGTAATTATGTATCATACCCAAACGTATATTACTCAGCTCATTCAACGACATACATCTAAAATACATTCACAAACAGCAATACTGACTTTTACATAAGAATGCATTTCCAGTGATAATTCAAATCAAACTCATTCTGGCCTCTCTGAAGTGAATCTCCATTCAGTCTTTCATTCTCTAATCAGTACATCTCTAATTTCCTTGTTTAAGAAGTAGTGTGGCCTGTGGCCATGTCAATTAGTTAAGTGAAGTTTCAATTTTTATACACTTTATCCCATGGGTTTGATTTCTAGCTGATACAACAATATGTTTACATTGTGTAAGCCAAAACGTCACTATATTTCACATTCCTTCATCCTTTTTTCCTTCCAAACTGCAAGGATTAAAAGCCATGCCATCAAACATTCCATTGTTGAGCATTGGAACCTGTGTCAGTAAGTTGAGCATCATGCATTGTAAAGCTCAATGCCATGTTTCACACCCTTACTGCTAAGTGATGTAAGTAGTGTCAATGTGTCTGGCAAGGAATTTGTCTGGTTTCAATTGCACAAATGCATTTGGCAAGGTCGTGCATCTTTGTGCACAACCAGTTATATGTAAGATCTGATTTGAGCACTAATTCAGACATATCTTGTAAGTTTAACTTTTGTAGTCAAGGCTGTTGAGAGAGAGAATGATGATACATTTAGAGTACAAATTTGAAGTGCTGAGGAGTCCAGGATATTTTTGGCACTCCATATGAAGTGCTATAGCCATAGACTGCTGCAGGGTCTTATACTGGGTCTCAATATAAGGCTGAGGCTTGAAATAGCTTAGCCAACACTGTCTTCATTGCAACTTGCATTCTAAGCACTGTGAAATAATCTTGTCAGCACTATAGTGACATTAAGAAGTGCAAGCAGGCCCTCCTAAGCCAATGGGAGACTGAATTTAGGACTACAAACATCCCTCAGTAGTGTACGTACACTGACCCAAAACCTACCTATGATATGGCATTAGTGATCAAACACAGGCACTCATAATGCTTTCATATATATTTCTTTTATTTTTGTACTGTACAGCTGTAGAAGAAGAGATTAACTCATCTCAGAGATGCACAAGGTAAATATGACTCAGGTACAAATTCAGGGCAGAAGTTTATTTTCATTCCCTCAGTCATTAGCATCTTAAGTAGGAATACCTCAGTCTTGGTCTAAAGCATGCATGCTTTCCCCAATAAAACTTGTAGCTTGCATAAGGCACTGAGGTCAATTATATGTGAGTGGATTCAATACACAGAAGCAACAATTACTTTTTGTTATTGGATAAGTATTTATAAAAATATTAATAGCAATAATATGTCAGGAATAATTCAGTTATGGTAACTGCAGTTATTACATTTGAATGCATATATCCTATCTATCATAGGGAAATAAAGTCTGCTATTTGTTATATCATAGCAGTGAGATTTGCTTATTTTATGACACATTAACACCTTTCCATCATATATGTATGTGTTAAAGATGTATAATAGTAAATTATTATAATTCTATATATATTGTCAAGCAAAGTTTATTGAAAATACAGTAATGTGACATGCCATGTATCTAATTATCTCTCGTTTTTGTTTCCTCTCCACCATATCTCTCTTTCTCTCTCTCTCTTTTCTGGGGAGGGTTATAATTTATAAGCATTCTGCTATTTGCATACCTTGCTGTTTTAAAATAAATGACCAACAGGACAGAGAGGTAGACCAACCACTATGGCTTGGCCCACCATACCTCTACAGATGGCAGCAGAGATGACCAGCACTTTGGGTTTACAACCTGTCAATGTTGCTGCCACAATCCCTGCCCTACCTGCTGCACCTGTATCAGGTAGCTCTCTCCCAGCTACTGGTGCAGTAGTGTCCTCTGGAAGCATTACCAGTAGAGGAAGCGATTTTGTCACATGGCAGGAGCTGGTAGCACTGTTGCGGAATATGGAGAAGGTCCTCAGTGTACATATTGGCAGGGTTGAAAAGATCATATGTCAAATTGCAAAGTTGATGCCACATCCAGCATTGACCCAGGGAGCTGCTGCTGGAGTGATGGTAGTTCTGAAGGTGAAGACTAGATTCATACTGTTCTTGGACTGGACATGGATGCACCTTCAATGTCCCATACATATCCTCAGTCATGATGTCTCACAACGTTTTGCCTCTGTCACCATCTCTGTCTGTCTTGTCTGCCCCGTATGTCTACAGATGCTTCCTAACCTACCATACCTACCTGAGCCTCTCATTCCTAAGCACCTTTTCCAATGTTCCACTCTCTCTCTAATAAAAATAATAACAAAAGGGTACCTTACAGAGAAAATCAATAAATACATAAATATATAATGACACATACATAGCAGACTAAGGGCAGTGCTAAGAAACAGTTAATGTAACAGTTATTAGGCCACTGGATGTAATGAAGCAGGCTTGCTGTGATAATTATCCTATTTGTAGATTGATGTTTGTCTAGTGCCATGGGTTTACTTCCAGCTGTAGGTCAATTTATTCATTCATTACACTTTGTATTGTTGTCATTTATTTTACTGCATACATCTTTATTTATCCCCATATGCAAAATTTCATTATCATACCATTTGAATGGTGCAGTAATACATCATTTGCGAAAACATTGCAGCACTAAAAGGGAAGTTATTAAACCAACCTTATGCTGCTTATGTTTTCACATTTGTATCACTCTTCTACCCCTGATTTGTCCCTATAGCAAGCAGTTTATTGTACAGAGCATGCCAGGTTAATGATGATTTAATTCATATTGTTACTATTCCTCTCTGTATCTGCCTCTATCTCTCTCTCTGTTCACCCCTTCTGCCTCAGTAAGTTGTCACTGCTCTTCAATTGTGTTTTCTAGATGTTGCGAAGTAGTGGACAACCATGGTGGTGCAGCGGTTAGCATTGTCACCTCACAGCAAGACCTTCTCTGATTTGATTCTCTCCTGGATTGCCTTTTGTGCAGAGTCTGCATGTCCTCCCTGTGGTCATGTGGGTTTCCTCCAGGTGCTCTGGTTTCCTCCCACATCCCAAAGACATGCAGTAGGTGGATTGGACACTCTAAATTGGCCCTAGGTGTGAGTGTGTGGGTATGTGTGCCTTCTGTGGAAGGTTGGGTACTGGGCTGGCAACTTGACACCATAAAACTCCACTGCCAATCATGAGCAGACAGATGATCTGCTGTGGCAATGCCTAACCAGGAAAAGCCAGATGTTGTGAAGTAGTAATCCTTTCGTGGCATGATGAGATAATGCTTACATTAATAGATATATTTTTTTACTGCTTTCAAGTGATATTATCATCCATTATCTAAATATTACTGACTACATTTAGTACACTATGTTATGTGTACCTGTTGGCTACATATTGTTATGAGCCATCACTATCCTTCGTCTGTCATAAGCGACTTTGTTCCTTCCTCCTTCTCACCCTGTCAGTGTATCTTCTCCCTTCTGTATGATTATTCTTCCACCTCTGTATTTGTGCAATGTCTGGTACTGGCCAACAAATGCAACTAAGGCTAAATAGAGGTACACAGCTTATGGCAATAGTTTCTGATTTAATTGCCTATAGCCTCATTAACCTGCTGCACTTTGCATCACTGTGCTTAGCTATGTATATTAAGTTAAATGTACTTTTCAACAAGATGAACAGTTGGATGAGCAGATTGCAGTGGTCAACAGGGTAATAAACATTAATGCATATATTCACATTTGCTGAAATCTGCTGTCAAATGTGAACTGATACAAGTATGATTTCCTATGGGGTGTGCGCTTAGATAATGCTCAGATATAAATGTTTTCTTGCAATGCTCTAAAGGTTCAAATTCAGACGGAGGAAAAATACATCAGTATGTTTTGTCTGACTCATGTGGCTGTAAGTGTTGGCTATCCCACTCTTAACACATCATTATCCTGCTTCTGTATTAATGTGCCTGCTCCCTATTGTGAAGCCTGTCTTGTACTGAACTTTGGAAGAAAGTCAGCACAGAGCAACGCAAAGTGCTGCTAATTCCCATTCTAAGTTTGACACCTCAAGATATGATTATGCATGTGCTAATACTTTGCCATCAGCTGTGCAATTCAGCTAAACACAGTTGTGCTCAATAAGTGATATGAAAATAAATAAATAAAAATAAATAAATAAATAAATAAATAAATGTTATTACTGGTTGCACAATGAATGTATGACTATATTAATTTTGTCATCAATTTATCTTGATTTCAGAATGATGTTGACTCAGTTGATTAATTTGTTTAATATCTATCTGCTCTACAGCATTTAGACTTGCATCTGTATTATTAAAATTTGATTAAACTATTCTCATATAATCCATTATTGTCATTCTTCAGTGCACTGTCCTATATTTGACTTGCATGTTTGTCTTGTCAATGCACATAGTGCAAGTATGAAACAATACATGTGTACAATCATCCTGCACCGACATTACAGGAAAGACTGAGTGATTATCCACTGGTTTAAAGCAGTGAATATGTATGGCATCTCATAATGTGAAACATGTCAATGTCCCTCACAGTAATGCAATGTACTTAATAGACAGTATCTAAATGTTAGTAGTAAATTATGCAATTGCATGTGACAATCATAGTGATGTTACATTGTCCTGTGTACACAAATGCATTTGTGGCATGACCTGTGATACACTGTACCACCTGTGCCAAACAAATTTTTTTTTTAGAATACAAATGTGCTATTTCACCAAATTAAAGACAGATTTTTTTTCCTGTGGCACTTGTGAATAATACTGTGCTCTCTGGATTGTGTAACTAGATGATTAAGAGGTTCAATGTCAGCATGGGAAATGTGTGTGTGATTGTGTGTAACATGTAATGCTGCATTCACCTCCTCTGAGAAGAATGCATTTAACTCTTCACACAGCTCAATTATCCTATCTTTTTACTGAAACATCCTTTCTGAAGCAAAATGATGAGGTCATCCAGGAAAAAGTGCACTCTCTCCCCTTAAATGTTAGACTTGTCTTGTGGTGCTTGCAAGTAAAACAGTGCTATCTAGGTAGGAGGTTCAAAGCTCAGCATGGGTAAGTTACCTGTGTGAGTGTGTGTTATGCTTGATACTGTAATCACTTTCCCTGAGGTATATTCCTCCTGTAAAATATCATGTATTTCTCTGTTGTCAAATTTCCATGTGTTCAACAGCCACATTCAGTGCCTGTTAGCATTGTTGGGTCTTATACTGATGAAATCCACCACAGTTACAAAGTGTCCATTTATAGTCTATTTACAGTGGGAGAGACCTCCACCATCCCTTTATCTCAGAGATTGTCTACCACACATACATCTGATGCAATAAGTTAGCATAGGTAGGACTTCTACTGTGGTGCTATATTTTATTCACATGTTACTCTGTAGTCACATAGCTTGCTATTCAGTATCTGAAAGAGTGACATTATATGAATGTACTGACATTACATAAGCACCATTGGAGCTAGTTATTCTTATACATTTTTATGTTTGAAAATTATATATTGTCACCGATTATTTTTGCACTGTAGTGAAATGGTTATTCAGGGTATGTCATGCTGTAAGAGCTCCTGTGGCATGTGCATCGGTGACTGGCATACATACACAGATAGGCTGTGGTTCTATTCTGGGACAGAGTGTATTCTACATGATGAAAACAGCTTTCTTATAAAAGAAGCATTGATGTTTTACTGCTCCCTGTTGTGTGGACAGTAACATGTGTAGCTACTTTCCAGCATTCTGACTAAATCCAGTTATTAATATTATATTTTTAACTTCTTTTTAATACACATATTCAGTTCAGTTATTTGTGACACCCCCCATTACTATCTGATTTGGCACATGGGAACAATACAGAGGTCTGGTGACAGCCTAGTATAGTAGGCAGGGGGTTGAATCTGGTAACATCTGTCAGACAACTGTGTCAGACAGCAGTGGTTTACACCCAGACAATAGTTATGACACCTTTTTCATGCCTTGTCCTAAAAGGTAGGATGGAAAACCTCTTATAATGGGAAAGAACTGTAAGCCCTCCAAGGGTGTTCTTCATGACATAACAGATATGAGGAGTTTTGTGGACCCCATGACTGGTATGCATGTCTCTGACATCTGTCTTGGCATGTGTTCAGAAATGTCATGATGACAATGCTAATTATGTCGTTCATTGCTTAGAGGCATTATATATACCCAATGCAGCCATAACATCAGAAACTGGGATTAGTTCTCTGTTATAACACTTTCTTTTATGCTGCTGTTGTTAAATTGCTGTTATGTTACTATTCCCAGTATTTCCAGTTGAGCATGCCCATTACAATGATATCTGAAATGTTTACATATTAACAGTGTAAAACTTGAAATCATGAAATGTCATCTGATCTGTGTTGTCCTTTGTCGTATTTATAAATTGTGTGTTATTATATAACAGTGTAACATGACTTGACAACACTTGCTTATCTGTTACTTGTTTATTGGTGATAATCATACCTCTCAACTGTCCAAATTTTCAGAGAATGTCCAAATTTTTGCCCTATTTGCATGATGCAAATGCTTATTATGTCATTCATTGCTTAGAGGCATTATTTATACCCAAAGGAAAAATGGTCTGTATTACATGTTTTAATCCAGACATTTCCTTATTATTCCTATTGTTTTCATCATACCTTAATGGCAGATGAAGACTTCCATAAATGTTTTTTCTGTATGACATGCAGCCATAAAATCAGAAACTGTGATTGGTTCTCTGTTACAACACTCTTCTATGCTGCTGTTGTTAAATTGCTGTTATGTTACTGTTCCCACTAATTCCATTTGAGCATTCCCAGTATAATGATATCTGAGATGTTTACGAAGTAACAGTGTAAAACTTGACATCATGACATGTCATCTGATCTGTGTTGTCATAAGCTGTATGTTATTATATAACCAAATAATATTTATATGACTTGACAACACTTGCTTATCTGTTACATATTTATTGGTGATAAACATACCACTTGACTGTCCAGATTTTCACACAATGTCCAGAGTTTTACCTTATATTTTTGGTATGTTCCCCATAAAATGTATGGTTTTCTGGCAAATCACAGGGATGTCCTGAGGATTGAAGTCACCAAATAATGACATACAGTTGAGTTTCAGACTTCAAATCCTTCAGACAATGTATGTTAACACAAACCCTGTTACTCTAGCAATATTCTAAGCTTATATGAGCAATATTTAAGATCTATCCCTCATTTTGGGCCTTTGCACCCCCCCCCCATTTTTCAGGCTTTGTCCAGGTTACATGCAACATACACTAAGAGGATGAGTGGTATGGTGATAAATCCCTTTCCTACTTACATTTCTTGGCAAACACAAATCCATTTGTAAAGTACATAACATTACAGCTCTAAGTTCCATCTGTTCTTGTGTATGCATGCTGACGTGGAGTATACAACTGTGGTGTTGGCTTGCATACATAAATTCCCTGTATATACATCTCAGAATCTCATATGCAGTAACAGCAGTCTGTGCAATTATTCATTACTGTATTTTCTGTCCTTGCTGTTATCTCAACTCATCAGTTTGTTAACATGTTTACCACATTTTAACTCTCCTTTGTTACACTGCAACTTAATAACCATATCACATCCTTTGTTACCATGTCCTTTTTTATTTATGTGCATGACGGCAGAATTTCCAATAACATTTTATTTATCATTACATCAGTATGGTAGGATTTATGTTAGGAATATTTCTTTGATACTTCAGCATGTTTGCCTGTAGTCATTGACTACCCTATACCCATTTCCCTGTCCCTATTAGTTATTATCCAGTACAAAGCATTATTCTTTGCATACAATTCCCCCATTTCATTTCCCCTCCTTCAGAATTTTTTCACTGTATTTGCCTGTAATATTTCAGGGTTACAGTGTACGCTCGTATCTTAGCTCATGCATGCAAGCACCTTTCCATGGCTGCAAACACTACTGCTGGACACAAAAGGGTTCTTGCAATCACGTAGGTGCATTGGGCAACATGTATATTTGATTAGCACTACTACTTATCGTGTTAACACTTACATCATATAAGCTTAATGTGAATCCTACACAATTGTTAATGAATTCCAGAATGTCTGATGCCCTTTGCCTGTTGGAAAACAAGCCTTAATTTGAAGCATGGAACATCTTTGTGCTTGTGGTTACTCATTTAATGTAAAAACTATTTTTAATGCAAACCGAGATAGAGTATTAGGTTTTAAAATTCCTGTGGTACCTCAAAGTGTCACTGGAGCATTATTCCACGTACAATAAATGAAGAAAACATATTTTTTATTGTTAGCAATGGGAGGAAAAGTGTAATTTCCAAACTGAGTGAAATTTATGCTATTGCATATAAGCAAAACTACTGACAAAGCACTTCTAAAGTAAGCAGTTACAATGTATTTCATTCAAAGATACCCATCTGTTCACTTTAATTGGCCCCTTTACAAATGACTACATACCTCTAACTGTATTTTGCACATGAATAGCATGAAGTTATTACTCTTAGGAGATCAGCACAAATGCTGTACCATAGAGATTACCTTAAATGACACAGCTGTAAATTTCAATCTATATTCATTAAATCCTTTAATAGAATAAACTTAAATTGTACATCGGTGCAGTCATTGTGCACTTGTTTCTTATATAAGATTCATACCTGCTTGATCCAGCCATATACTATATACCCAGCTCTCAAATAAATGTGCTGGTCTTTCCAAAATGTTACTTTCCAAACTTCCCTCTTAAGTTCCCTCTCTGATGCCCCCCAGAAGCATTTTGCCACTATCCTCCGAATGACACTAATATATTCTTTCCCTTCTTACTTGCTTATCTTCATTCCTGTTGAGTCATCTAGTCCTAAACCTACGTCATCTTGTTATAAGACAGATTTTAATATCTGACTGCATGACTTGTTTTTTTTAACTTTGCACTAATTGAGGTTTTGTGCACTTCAATAATAGACTAGAATAATTCTGAGTATCAGGAAGGGTATACAACAATCAAATTTAGACTGTTCACTATGTGTAAAAACCCAGAAATGCTAAACTAAACCTTGAAGTGTTTCACATCAACAAAGCCTTATAACCTTCTATGCACCACAGTAGATCAATGGCATTGCTCACCATGTGTAAAAGGCTAAAATGAAGGCAGTAAAGCTAGGGTGCTTGACTTTGCATTGTTCTTGAAGAGACATTACTTAAAATAGTGATAGCAGTTTCTTTATGTTTTTATGACTGAACGTATTGCATTATGTACTGTACTGTATTTATTTATTACCATCTTCTAACCATTCAAGCTTACTTCTCCTATTTCATCTTTTACATACTCTGTGCTATGGCTGAAACCAGAAACCTATGCAATTCTGTTTTCCTACACTAATGATTCATTTAAAAATGAAGAAATACTATAAAGTATGTACTCTGGATGCAATGACATAGATTAAATTTAGCCCTACTATAAGGACATCTGTCCATTAAACAGGTGTATTTTCAAAACAATTTGAGATGTGAGTCACTGTAATAGTAAAACAATCTGAGATGTCATGTGATGACGTTTATTATATCCTTCTTTACAAGATATCACATCCCATCCTTTAGTGTTTTCTCCAAATGCAAATATTTAAGTACATGAAGTGTTCAATGGCACAGTGGTGCAGCTTTTTGCATTGTTGCTTCACAGCAACAGGTTCTCTGGTTCAGTTCTTGGCTGGGGTGTCTTCTGTGTGGAGTCTGTATGTCCTCCCTGCATTCATGTGGGTGTGCTCTGGTTTTGTCTCACATTACAAAGACATGCATCTAGATCATTTCTTTCTGGGCCTCTGCTAAAACTTGGTTCATTCCAAGTTGGACTTCCCTGGTAAATAAATAAATTGTAAATGTATTCATAATTCTGCTTCTGTGAAATGACTTGAAGTAGAAAACATTCAATAATAACAGTGCGGTTATTATTTTACTATTAGTTTTATATCCCAAACTTTCAAAATGATGTACAACCACCCCAACCTGTCCTCAAAACTCTCTCCCTTTAATACACAAAAGAAATCAATCAGTACACTTTGGTCATTTCCTTGAATCTGGTAAAATTAAACTGCTGGAAGTCTTTTTTTTTTCTTTTGTAAAAGAAGAAAGATCTTGGAATACCTCTTTTATTTTCATATATTTGCCATCTGCATTTAGCTTGCCTTAGTTTAAATGAGGTTTGGTAACAAACCAATTTGTCCAGGGACATCTTCAGATGGAGTCAGAAAAATATAGTAGCAGGAATTAAGAGAGTGGAGGATGAAAGGGTTAAATGGGAATTAGGGATGACTGGGAGGAAATGAAGTTAGAGAAAGCTTAAGGGGTTTAGGCATGTGTAACTGGGGAAAGAATCACATTTTGGTGTGAGCTTGCTACAGTGCAGGTTTACATCTGAGATGACCTGTAGGTACCACTGCTATGGTCAGGTAGGCCTTATGGCATGGCAGAGGTAGGTAAAATTAGTTAGTCAAGGTTTGGGGGTGTGCTTGTTTCGTTTGTTTTAGCACAGTGCCCTTGTCTTTATATTGTTAGGTGCTCGAGTGGTCAGGTTTGACGGCTTTATGGTTAGGGACTGTGGGGAGGTGGCTTCAGTTTATAGATCCTAAAATTTAGACTTTGGTCAGTAGCATGGTTGGTTGATGCCTGCTGTCGTATGGCAGTTGTCGGTAAACTGTTTGCCATTTTAGGGATATGGCTTGCTGGGGGTGCTGCTACACTATGGTAGCCATTATGGAGGTTACACTTTTTTCCCTCTTCTTGCCGGGTTTTATGCTATATGGCACTAGGTGAGTTGGGGGAAGTGATTCTCTGGCTTTGAGGGGCATCGGTGGTCTTGTGGCCTCTTATAGCTGGACTGCACCTGACAGACTTGCAGGTGACAATCTATGGTGTTTTGCAGGCTTCTAGATTACCCTTGCTCCTGCCATGTGAGTTGTCACTTAACCATTATGGGGGAGGGCAGTGTTAAAAGAAAATAAAATTGAATTTTGTGGAGCGTATTTTAGATGTCTTGCACCTGTTACAGTTTATGGCACAGTTGTATAGCCTCTTAATTGTATAAATGGTTGGGAGTGTTGTCTTGTCTGACAGTTGACTGGTAAGTGGGGAAGGTTCTGGGTTAAAGTATCTTTGGCTTAGGTTCACTAGTAATGGTTCCTTGTGAGTTCTCTGGGGCATAATTAAAAAAAAAAAAAGAAAAATACTTTTTCTGACTTATTGGTTGGAGCGGTAGAGGTGCTGCATTCCTTCCATTATGAGGCAAGAGTAGAGAAGCCTTGAGATGAGGACAACAGAAGACTGAGTAAAGCAGGTATCTTCCTTACACTTGTAAGCCATAAGTGCTGCTTGGGGGGAGGGATTGCATTTAGAACAGTCAAGGGCACCAGAATTCTGTTTTAAATTTTGTTTTGGTGAACCTGATGAACAACGATGAAGAAAAATAATGAAGATGGTTGTGGGCTCGGAGATGCCTGTCAGTAGTGGCCATTAGCTGTGACTTCGCATGGCACAGTTAATGGTCTAGAGAACAGGGAGGATGGTGAAGTTGTAGACACCATTTGGGGTTGATGCCTGAGGATGCTTCAATCATAAAATCTCCTCCTGGTTGGTCCAGGAGAATTGCATTGTTATGGTGGAGTGTAATGGCCATTCTTTTACTCAGCTGAGCAGCTGGGAGTGATTTTCATGAGTTTCTGAGACAGAGCATGCTGGTGTGGTGTGATTTCTTAGGAAATATATAGAGGAAAGAGTGGTTTATTGCTGGCCTGTTACATATGTAATCATGCCTCTCGACAGTAAAGACTTTCGCAGAGTGTTCAGATTTTGCCTCGTTTTGGTCTGTTTCTCATGGAACTGCATTTTTTTGGCAGTTCATTGGTGAATCATTAAGGGTTGAGGCCGGAGGATGTTGATGGATGTTTGGGTTTTAGACCTAATGCCGTTCAGAGATTCATGATGGTGCAGTGCTGGTTGTTCTGTTAGCCTTCTGAGTTTGTGAGACCAGTGTTTGGAAGTGTCCCTATTTTTTATGCCTTTGTTCCCCCTATTATTTATTGCTTTGTCCCAATTTTTGTTCTAAGAGATTAAGATTTATGTATGAAATGTATTACAGCTGAAGGAGCAGTGATTCTTTGTTCCCCCTGTTATTTGTGGCTTTGTCCAGATTTTTTTTTTCTGTTCTAAGAGGTTGAAAGGTATGTATTTAATGCACTACAATGTAATAAGCAGTGATTTTGATAAAGTTATAGTAGCCATCTGCAACTTTTAACTGTCCAGATTTAAATAGAAGGTCAAGCTGTGTTTTTTTTTTTTTTTTTCATAGTTTGGTCTGTTCTCATAAAATGTTGATTTCTGAAAAATCATTGCAGACTGAAGTCACTAAGTAATGATAGACATTTTAGATTTTTTCCTTTGGGAAGTACACAACAATGCAAGTCTGTTGTTTGAGCAGATTTCTAGGTTTGGGGGAGCAATATTTGAATGCTGTCCCTGTTTGGGCTTTTGCCTCTAACCCCTCCCATCCTTTCCGGCTTTACCCAGATTTTGCTCTGAGAGGTTTGCAGCCATCCATTGATGAAAGCAGTTGTATTTCTATTAATGCTGTTATTACTTGTGTTGTCTTGACTGATAGGTATGATGACGGAGTAATATATGCATGTGTCCATATTGCTGGCATGTTTGAGGAAACAGTGAAATCTGCTATAAGATAAGTGATATGGTTTTTATCGGGTGAGAATTAATACTCTTTTAAGTACAGTAAAATGCATTGAGTTCTTTGTTATGGCTTTATGCAAAGGTGACTTTGTTTTTCCCACTGATTTGCAGTGTTTATTTTTGCAAAGAAAAGAGTACAGTGTACTCCTTCCTTGACCCACCCTGTAAGTCTTACCCAGGGATAAGTGTCAACAGAATCGGGGACATCCAGAGAATCAGAGGCACTTTTGAAGTGTTGGCACACTTAACTTGTAATGTTGATAGAGTAAGAGAATGTGAATCTATATACCTTTCCTGAAATAAAAGAATTCTGTATAATAAAAAAAATCCCAATGTATACTTAATTCCAAGATATTGTATTTATCTGTCGTCTGCAAGCTTTGGTAGTAACATACTCCAGTAGGTAGCTCATTTTATGTTCTGTGTGCTAATTGATATCATGTAGTCACATGGATTCAGTTATTTTTGCTCATGGCATAAGACCGTCTTTTGCTGCTCTGTTCCTTAGCTGACTGTGTAAAGATTTGTTGGAGGATATTGTGGTGTCAGGTTATTGAGGATAGGGGAGGTGGGTTAGTGTGACTGTTGTGTGGTTGAACAAGATAAGCCTTTGGCACCGCCATGTTGTCATTAAGAAGGTTTGGCCTATGGTGTGTAAGGCATTTACAGCTTTCTTTTCTTTTGCAGATTGAGACCGCAGAGCTTGAAGGAAGTGGATTTGGAAGGTGACAGATCCCCTTGATCTAGATGTGCCAGTCTCAGGAGTGGTGTGCAATGAGGTTGCAGATGGGGAAGTGCAGGGTGGGCATCAGTTGGTGGCCTGAAGAAAGCAGGCATGAAAATTGATGGTTCTGTTGAGGTGGATGTTCCAGTCGATGGAATTGCCCAGACATTAATCAGTGGCCTGAAGGTGAGGGATTCTGCTGGGGTGCTTATGCCAGTCACTGGAGTAGTGCACAATGAGTTTGCAGGTAATCCTACCTTTTAAGTTCTCATTAAGCCATGTCTGATTTGGTGCAGTTTGGGAGTAGTATGGAGGTAAGTTAGACTGAGGTATGTCAGGGGCAGGGTAGAGCAAGTTAGGGGGTTGTTTATGGGTAGTAGTAGTTGTCCACGGGGGGGGGTGGAGTCATGATAATGTGATGTAGGATCAGATTTTGTGGGCATGGTAGTTAGGTCTGAGCTTTTTCCTGTGGTAAGACTATGTAGACACGTTGCTCAGTGGTTGGTGCCACTTTGAGAGTTTAGCACTGGGCTTCATTGGATTTGGTATCAGGAGGCAGGCAACCAGAGGGATGTACATGATTTAGCTCCTCTTTTAAGGCTATATGAAAAATATGACAGCACTGTAAGGTTGGGTCAGGGTAAATAAGTTGGTGCATTGCTGCTGCCATTATGGTACCTTTTTGGACCATTTCATTGGGAGGACCCTTTGTTAGGAGGATAGGGTTATTCATGGGATTTGCAGTTGTTTATCTTGGGTAGGAGGTTTAGTGGGAGTTGTGGGGACTAGGGTTCATTATTATCTGTTTAATATGGCAGTGGTATGGCTTGTGTCTGTGTTATTAGACATTAGGATTAAAGTCTTGCTAGAGGAGTTTGGTCTACCTTTTATAGGAGGGCATATGGTAGGGCATTACTGGACTGGTTGAATTTGTGTTGCAACTGCCAGTAGGAAGGTGTTGGTGGGAAATATTTAGTTATCGTTTAGGTTTGGGGAACTGGTAAGGCAGTTTAGTTGGTCAAGGAGGAATTAGCTGCCAGTAGTATAGCTTCATGGGTAACAAGGCTAAGTGAACTTACTAAATTTTGATCGATGGTTCATTGGTTTGAACGACTGGGGTAGGTTTGATAGTGTGAAGATAAAAAAAAAAAAAAAGTTGCCAAATATTTTTTTCTCATATAATGGATAGTGGGCATGTAGACCACATGTTGCAGCAGTTAGCATTGTCACCTCACAACAAGAGGTTCTTCAGTTTGATTCTTGGCTGGAGTGCCTTCTGTGCAGTGTCTGCATGTCCTCCCTGTGGTCAGTTGAACTTCAAAGACATGCAGGTAGGTGTGTGTGTGTGTGTGTGTGTGTGTGTGTGTGTGTGTGTGTGTGTGTGTGTGTGTGTGTGTGTGTGTGCATGTGTGTGTGTGTGTGTGTGTGTGTGTGTGTGTGCACCTTCTGCGAAGGTTGGGCATCAGGATGGCAACTTGGCACTGCAAAAAACTCCACTGCCAATTATGAGTGGACCAGTGATTCACTGTGGTGACCCCTAACTGGGATAAGCCAAAAGATAACATAATGCATAGTAGACATGGTGGTGGAATTACTAGGCAACTGACTCATTAGGAAAGGAAATCTCACTTTGGTCATTAGTATATACACTGGGTGGATAAGGAGGCTACAGTTGGGCATGATGGCATGTCACTGGCCTTGTTTTGTTTTGGTGACATTGGGCATTTTAGGGTTCTGGTGGTACATTTTGATTGTGTGTTTTTATCTGGCTTGGGTTTAGTGTTTTTGGTACATTTGGCATGTGATTACCTAAGAATCAGCCTGGTCAGGTCATTCAGCAGATGGAGAGGGGAGGTGATTGGGATTTCCATTTGTTGCCAAATGAGGCATTTCATGTTTGGGGGATATAATTTGAGGTTGGGTTGGTGGTTTGTGGTTAGAAGGAATGAAGATTGAGAGGATGTTAAATATCTGGAGTTTTCATGTTAAGCTGGCATAGGAGGTTCAGCTGGAGTTGTTGGGGATTAAGGTTTATTTTATTTATTTATTTATTTTTCATTGCAGTGGTATGGTTTGTGGTGGTTGTGCTGCTAAAATGCCATAATGATCATTGGAATGTGTTATTGCTTATAATGGATGATTGGTATGTTGCCAGAATTGTTATTAAATTGGATTTTAAAAGAGATCTCATTTGGTTATTATTTTCACTGGGTGGTAAAATGTGGCTGCAATTTGGCATAATGAGATGCATGCAATTGCCTCTGCTTGGTTTCATGTGGCAGTGGGCTTAGTGTTTGGTTGTCTTGCGGGCTAGTAATGACCTGGGAGTTATTATGAAGCCTCTACTGGTAGATAGGTAAATGAGTATTTAGCTTATACACAATGGTTATGCCAGGTTAAGAGGTTATGGTTTGCTGCTTTAACTTTGGAGAGGGATCAGTGGTTGGTTTTCATCTGTTTAGGCAAATGGCTATTTTTGTTATTTATATGATAGAGCTTTGGAGGTGATGACACGGATCCAGTTTGATTAGAGAAGATGGGGTACACTAAATGATGCTTGGCTTAATGCCTTTTGATGATGGTGAGGTTATTGGAAGTTTGGGCAGAGATGGGGAACAGTCTGGTCAGGCTGCTGGGTGGAGAAGAGGGGCAGGCGTACACTCTTCTATTCTCCCTCTGGTGTTGGATACTCAATTCAATGAGTTTGGAAAGAAAAGTGAGCTATTGGATGCTGCTTGATAAGTAAAATAAGTGAGCGGAGGTAAACTGCTTATTTGGTTGGATGTGTAATTCAATAAATGGTAACTGAAGTGAGTGATGGTAGGCTGCTTCATAAGTAAGCTTCAGAAAGAAATTAATACCCAAAGCTGAAGGTAACTGGAATAAAGAAAGCAAATCCAGAAACATATAAAATCCAGATTTTTAATGAAAATGGGTGTGTGCTTTCGTAATGCTCAACATTGCTTCATCAGACAAATGAAAATCAATTAACTTCTACTTAACTCATTACATCCAAGTGACATATCCAGGTGCATCTGCAGTTACCTCCTACTGCTCCTCTAGGCGTCAAATATTGCTTGTTCATATTTGCATTAATAATTCCAAAACCATGCCCTATATGAGGTATTAGAATATTTTATCTTGAAGCATACATGATGGCAAACACAATTGTATTGATATTTGACCTATGTTGGAGTATTTGTTGGAATTGTAAGGTGATAACTTTATTTTTTAAAGACTCGAGCCATGCCCACTAGGAGTTAAAGGTACATAATGAAAAGAGCTGTACCGGAGGGAATGAGTTAAATATGCATTACAAAATTTAAAACAACCAATCAGGTACAAGGAATTCCAATAGCCTTCCTGCCATACATTCAAATCTCTCATACATATACTGAGTTTATATCATGTTATCGAAAGATGAAAATAGCGAACGCTATTTCATCGAAGCTAAAATATCTAAACCACATAATATCGAACATTCAGAACAGCAAATGTTTCCCTTGGGAAAAATTTGCTATTCCGAAACACATACACACAACACAAACACATCTAAAAAACATCAATACACACACATACACTTATAATCCTACAACTAACCCTACACTAAACTATACATACACTACTGTCTATCCACTTGCCTTAACCGAAACCCCAACCCTAAGGTCTGTCACTATCACACACTCACCTAACCCGCGCCCTAACCCTAACTCACTTAACCCGCCCCTAAACCTAATTCACCTAACCCGCGCCCTAACCCTAACTCACCTAACCCGCTCCCTAACCCTAACTTACCTAACCCGCGCCCTAATCTTAACAACCACACAATCGCACACTTACCTGAACCCGACCCATAAATCTCCACCACAGCCCTAGGAAAGAATTCGGTGCTCTGCAGCTTCCCTGTTTTTAGCGTTCGATTAAAACGAGTCGATATTAGAACATTCAAAGTTTTAAAACTTTGATGTTCTGATATAGACCCCATATATGTCCATACACATAGATATGCATATAACATATACAATATAAAGAACTACATATGCAGGCACATAATAAAAAACCCTAGCATATAACTTAACTAACATTTCAACTAATAATAATACTTAAACTTAGAATTATTTCAGTTTCCTAGACTTTAAAACTGGTTTAGGGGAATGGAATCATTTAGACCCAGCCCCCAACCTCAAGATCTACTGGAGTTCTACACATTCTGTTTGATTTATAAGGTCCCCCATCCTGATGTTCGTTGCCTGGACATGTAACACCTGAAACAAACATGTACGTTGTTCATTTGTCAACAGGGTATGTTTAGCCAAAGCACTGTACTCCAAACCTTTTCTTGTACAATACAGATGGTCCCTAATTCATTCTCTGAGATGACAATTTGTCTTCCCTGCATAGAAATGGAAACATATCCTGCAATGTGCCACATATACCACATTAGGTGTATTACAATCTGCAGTGGCTTTAAATTCCCACAGATGCCCTGTCCCTGGATGCTTAAAGAACCTTGACTCATGTATGTACATACAATATGCACAATTTTCACATTTATATGTCCCATACATAGTACTCTCTTCTAGTCTTCTCATTCTAGGGTAGCATAACTGTTGTTTTAAATTATTTTTGTTTTTATATATAAAATGGGGTCGTGTACCTACTACACTAGTAGCTTCATCATCCACTGAGAGAATATGCCAGTTCTCCTATATGATCTTTTTAAAGTTATCAACATCCACAGCATAGGGCAAGACCATCGAGTTCTGAAAAGGGTCTTTGTATCTACTCTCTTTGTGTTGCATTACTGCAGTTTCAGAATAATAGGGCTTAGCCTTCCCTGTCCTCTCATTATGTACTTTCAAGTAAGCCCTTTCAATTTCTTGTGTGTGGTATCCCCTGTTCAAAAATCCTGCTTTCAGATTGCTTAATTCATTCTGATATACCTCTTCCTGGCAACAGAAGCATGACACCCTCATTGCTTGCCTTCTAACTATGTTAGGGAAAATATGTTCTGTGTGCATACTGTCATGATGTAAAAATGCTGGACAGTAACATTGTTTCCTATGTAGCCTAGTGCACCATCCCTTATCAATTTTAAAGACAGTAACGTCTAAAAAATCTATACTCCTGTTGGAGTGGTTCATAGGTTCAAAGGTTCATAGGTAGGTACTAGGCTATCGGCCCAACGGCCTACTTAAGCCTAGCCAACAAGGTTCCCTGGCTTACGTCACCCAAGAAAGTTATTTTCCTGTGCCACTGTCGAGCAGAGACACAGAAATGATCCCCGGGGTGTATTTCCTATTTCCCATCCATTCATCAAGATTTTTCTTGAAGAGTGGTAATGAAGAACTTTGCTTGACATAGATGGCTAGCCTGTTCCAGAGTATGGGAAGTCTCTGGGACAGGAATCTATCCCTCCAGCATGTCCTGTTTATTGTGGTGACAAGGTTTAGGTCCCTAGAGCATGTAGCTCAGAGAGATTGGGATTTCTTTAGGTGTAGCATGTCCAACAGCTCTGGGTTTGACACAGCTTTATATGTTAGGCAGAGATCACCTCAGAGTAGGCAATATGCTACAGAGTAAAGCTGGAGTTTTTTGAGGCAGTCAGTGTAGGGAATTTGTTTGAGGCCAGTAATCCTCTTTGTGATGTACTTCTGTGGCCTTTCCAGCTGCTGCAGATGTCTTATGAGGTACATTCCAAAAGGGGTGTTGTACTCTATAATGGGTCTAATGAGTGTTGAGTAGAGGGGAACAATGACCTCTTTTTCCTGGATGAGAACTCTTTTATGATGAGGTGTGCCATGTAGAAGGACTTCCTGACTACTGTGGCAATGTGACTATCAAAGGAGAGACTACTGTCCACCTGGGTCCCAAGGTCTCTTATCATGCATTTGGTGTTAGGTAGATTGATGCCTATGTGGTAGTTCATGGTGAAATGCAAAAAGTCACTTGTATGATTAAGACACTGATGGAATGATCTCAAGTTGTCCTCATCCCCCGTCCAACCAATAAAAAGGTCGTCCACAACCTGCTTATAAAAGATGGCACGGGGATCAGCTAACAAGTGTTGCTGCTCCCAGTCCACCATGACCAGTGACCAATTATGTTCATGGAAGTTTAATAAAGGTTGTCAAATTTCATTTGGTGTGATGTGTCTATTGAAGGGGACTGGGACAAATGTGGTTTGGTAACAAACCAATTTGTCCAGGGACATCTTCAGCTGGGTCAGATAAATATAGTAGCAGGAATTAAGCGGGTGGGGGTATGAAAGGGTTAAATGGGAATGAATGATGATTGGGAGGAAATGAGGTAAGAATATGGAGGGGCTTAAAGGGTTTAGGAAAGTGTAACTGGGGAAGGAATCACATTTTTGGCGTGAACATGCAACCTGTCCTCCCCCCCTTTTGCAATGGATTAGTGGGAATTGTGGTTATTTTATCAGTCTGGGTAGGGCAGAGACGAGGAGAAGACTTGCCCTCTTCTGTTCCCCTTCTTGTGTTGAATGCACAATTCAATGAGTTGGAAAGGAAAGTGAGTGGTTAGACACTGCTGGATAAGTAAAATAAGCAAGCAGAGGTAAGCTGCTTATTTGGTTGGGTGTAATTCAATAAATGGTAAAATAAGTGAGTGGTGGTACACTGCATCATAAGTAAATGAGTAGAAGTATGGATGCTGCTTACTGGGTCAGGATGAGTGGAGTCACACTGTCCTAGATAATGCTACATGGAGGTGATGCTCAACTATACCATGTGTTGGTTAAATAAATATTGGTTAACAAATTTATGTTTATGAAAGTTTAATAATGGTCATCAAATGTCATTCGGTATGAATTCTTTATTGAAGGGACCTGGACAAATATATTCTGGATCTATGGCAAGTCACTGAGTGCTGTTTTAAATTACAGTTCACAAAATTAATCACAAAGAAAAGACTAACAGCTATAAATAATATTTTTATAGACAGACACCAGGATTCATGAAGCTTGTGCCATGCGCGGAGAAGCGTCGGCGATCTAGTGCCAAATATGGCGGTCGAGCGATTCAGGTAAGAGCTGTTTCCACATGCACTACCAGTGTACGCCAGAGCTGCGCAGCTTCTGGCACATGTATGCTAATTACCCCATGCGCAGCAGTGTAGTATGCAAATGAAGGTATATAGCGATTCATGAAGTTGTGCAGGCGTAGCGTAAACATGTAGAAATGTAAACCAAAAAAAATGGTTTACATGTTGTCAAACATAAAATCGGAGCCATGAAAGTGGACCAAACTTACGTGTTATAATGTTAATATATGCCAATGGCTAAATATATAGCCAATGGCATAAAACAACATGCACAACATATAAAAACTAACATTTAATTTCATGGCCACACCAACGCAAAGTAAAACCTCAGTGCATCAGTGCGCAAATGGGATCATAATGAAAATACATTTAGATGTCATAAAACTGTAATGTAACACAATTCATGATATCCCCATAATAGTCAATGGCATGCATGCTACACCACAACCATGGCGCAAGGGTTGCTAAGGGTCTGTGACAGTGTTCCATGCAGTAACTAGGAATTAGCAGTCAATGCCATGCAAATGAGTCAAGTAATACTGAATTGCAAATGTCCCACCAGTGTAAGGATGTATCACATGGTGTAGCATTACAACACCGAGGAGTGGCCTGGAGGTAAACATGACATCAAGAGAGGGGTGCACCACCGTATCTGTAAGCACATTGGATCATTACTAATCCATGTTGGGTGTTGCTAAGTAAAGCTGCAGGATAGGGGTGTGGAAGTAGCCATAGCTTTGCTTAGCTGAGAGCGCACAAGGTAACCAAAAGTTCATGTGAACGTGGATGAAAACGTGCAGAAAACCCAGTAAACGGATGTGCGCGGCGTGCACCACAGCTAAAACAGGAAGGATACGGGAAGACAATAAGGAAATGCTGCAGCATGGTAATTGGAGTACAAATGAGTAATTAACACCTAGAAACTTACAGTGGGCCATAGACAACAGCTAACAAGGCTGCTAGCAGCTACCTGCAGAACAGGAAAAGGGAGGTGCCGTACAGCACAGAAAAGAGAACTGTCACAGCAGAACAAAGCAAACTTGCTGTAGATCAGCTACATAACAGATTTCCCAACATAATCCTGGGTTGTGTAAGCACAAAACAAGAAAGCTGGCAGCTGGACGCATGCCTGACAATGGGAGGTGAATCGGGTTGAAAATAGAAGTAAAGGGCAATAGATGAATCATGGCAGGCAAGTGTAAGTCATCACCAAAGGCCCCACAATAGCAGTACCTGCTGTAAAACCAATAATTAAGATACCCTGCAGCTAGAATAGCACAAACACAACCAATTACACTAGCATCATCCATTGCACAATAGTATAAGGTGTGAAAGCCCCAAACACACAATTGTGTATTCCCAGACACTCTGCACCATTGGTGTATACAGCTGGGGAACTTTTAATATGTATATGTTAGGGGCTGCTAAAGCTTTGATTCACTAGCATGTGTCGGAGACTGACGGTGGTGTGGAAGATGAGGCTGACAACCATCTCAGGCACTGGAGGAGGAGACCAGTGTTCAGACCCAGGGTAACCTACCAGGGGCTACATGATCTGGAGATTTTAGAGCATTACAGGGTGAACAGGGACATCATACAGCAACTTGTTGAGCTGTGCCGGCCACGACTCAGAGCCAGAAGTAATAGAGGGGAACCCATCCCAGTGGACACAAAGGTATGTGTAAGCTTGAGAATACTAGCCACAGGTACCTTCCAAAGGCCAACTGGGGATATCATGGGGATCTCACAGGCATCAGCATCCAGGGTACTCCACCAGTTCCTGGATGCCATATTACCACATGCCAATGAGCACATACACTTCCCTCAAATGCAGGAGGAGTTGGCCAGCAATATGCATCCCTTCCACTGTGTAGCGTACTACCCGGAGGTACCGGGTGCAATAGACTGCACGCACATACACATCAAGTCACCACATGGTGAGCAAGGTAGGTGCTACATAAACCGCAAGGGATTCCCCTCCATCAAATGCCAGGTCGTGTGCAATGCCCAGGACATTGTCATGGATGTGTGTGCTGGCAGTCTTGGAAGCTATCATGACTCTGACATCTGGCATGCCTCACAGCTGTATCAGGTATTTGCCAGGGGGGACACCCCATATGGCCACCTGGTGGCGGATGCTGGCTATGCACTGGAACCGTGGATGATGACACCCATCAGAAATGCACACAGAGCCACGCAAGAATGCCATAATGAGGCACACACAGAAACCAGAATAATCATAAAGCGTGTGTTTGGGATGTTGAAATCACGGTTCCATTGCTTGGACATATCTGGTGGAGTCTTGCAGTACTCTCCAGGAATGTGTGCCCACATCTTCATAGTATGTGCCATGCTACACAATATGATCCTGCAGAAACAGCTGTAGCAGGGACAGAATGGTGAAGGCCCTCACAGCCCACAACCATCTGCAAGGGACTCACAGGCACAGGGGGGCTCAGACCACTAACACCCTGTGCTGGCCCCAGTAGGCAGACGGAGGTGTGCCCAGTATGCCCATGCCTTGGCAAAGAGGGAACATATAGCACACACACTGACAGTGTAAGCACTCATGGACTGACACCCTTCTCCACCTGCACACACAGCAAACATGGATGCGACACACACACACGACCACCTGTAAATTGTCATGTATAGGTGGTCTACTGTGTGTGCATCCTACATAGGTAGCCCTCAACTATTGTACACACAACCGCCATTGTCACAAGGTAAGTCAATACCTGAACAGTATATTAAGCTATCAGCATATGTCCACACTGTATGTACAGGTTCATAGATACATAGGTAGGTACATGCCCAACCGCCAAGGCCACTCTTAAGCATAGGCAAAACGTGTCTGCTGTCGCCACCCCATTGA
The DNA here is from genome assembly GCF_019279795.1 of Protopterus annectens. NCBI lineage: Eukaryota > Metazoa > Chordata > Ceratodontiformes > Protopteridae > Protopterus > Protopterus annectens. The sequence continues at coordinate 266,382,346 of NC_056725.1, read as the reverse complement.
TCAACTAACTGTCCCTCTGTGGAGCAGAGACACTTTTGGGATCCCTGGGGTGTAGCTACTGTTCACCACCCACTCTGCAAGGATTCCCCGGAGTGTTAGTAAGGGGTTTTGTATAATGTAATCAGGCATGTGTTTCCAAATAATGGTGAGTATCCCTGACAGGAATCTTTACAAATGTGTACATGTTACATAGTATACCTTAAACACAGCTTGCATATATAAGTAGTTCTCCACAGAATAATAAACATGTGGAACACACAACCGCTGAAATGTGCATTCATCACCCTTGAACCCTTGCACTACCAGTGCCTGCTCTGAGAGGTAAGATATCACTGCCAGGATTAGAACACGCAACCATGTACGCAATCATTACAATAACATACCACTAAGCTACCTGAGATGTACCAATGGCAGTTGTGTATACTCACAGGATAAAACACAAAAGGTAGGAATGTGTTGAAATAGGACAAACTGGCATGTATACAATGAAAGGTGTATGTTTTATATATATATATATATATATATATATATATATATATATATATATATATATAGATATATATATAGATATATATATATATATATATATATATATATATATATATATATATATATATATATACACATCATATATATATATATATATATATATGGATCACCTTTAAAATCCTGAAAGCTCAAAATCCTGAATCTCAAAATCCTGAACACAAAATCCTGAAAGCTCAAAATCCTGAAAACTCATAATCCTGAATCTCATAATACTGAAAACATACAGGACACCAACACAGACTATATTGCAGCTACACTACACTGCACATACACTACTATCTATCCACTTACCCTAACCCAGACCCTAACCCTAAGGTCCGTCACTATCGCACACTCACCTCACCTGTGCCCTAACCCTAACTCACTTAACCCGCCCCTAACCCCAAATTCTGTCACTATCGCACAATCACCTCACCCGCACCCTAACCCTAACTCACTTAACCCACCCCTAACCCTAACATCCATCGCACACTCACCTCACCTGTGCCCTAACCCTAACTCACTTAACCCGCCCCTAACCCCAAATTCTGTCACTATCGCACAATCACCTCACCCGCACCCTAACCCTAACTCACTTAACCGCCCCTAACCCTAACATCCATCACAATCGACACTTACCTGACCTGCTCCCTACCAATGTCCGCACAATCACATATCAGTGTTGGTGTCCTGTATGTTTTTCAGTATTATGAGATTCAGGATTATGAGTTTTCAGGATTTTGAGCTTTCAGGATTTTGTGTTCAGGATTTTGAGATTCAGGATTTTGAGCTTTCAGGATTTTAAAGGTGACCCATATATATATATATATATATATATATATATATATATATATATATATATATATATACATATATATATATATATATATATATATATATATATATATATATATATATATATATAGAGAGAGAGAGAAGGAGAGAGAGAGAGAGATATGTCGATATATGGGGATATACATATATATGTATATATATAGATAGGTTAACAACATCTACATAACCATGGAGGTACATATAAATGGGATACCGACTACTTTACATACTGACGCATGTAATCCAAGGCTTAAGGTCTGAAAGAACACAGTACTGAAACACCAGATGCGCGAGGTGTAATCTCACAATGTTACTGGACAGTTAGTCAGTGCTTCTGGTGTTGCGGTTTGGGTAGGTTACTGTGTGTACGTGTGTTTCTTAGGGCTGCAGTGTGTGTGAGTGTGTGTTCTGTGTGTGGTGTGTTGTTGGGGGACTGTAATGTGTGGTTGTGGGTTAGCTTTGTGTGTCTGTTTGCGCGACCTAGGATGTAGAATATTAAAGTAGGTGGTGGTGTGTGGGGCGCAGACACCTACATGGGGTGTGTAGTGGGGCTTGGCCACCTGCTCATACGTAGTGTAGGATGGTTTGTTTGGATGTGTTGGGTAGCAGTGTGTCTGTTTGTGCATGTGTATGTTCCATGTTCGTGTTACCTTCGCGAGTTACTGTCAATGTCGGTAATGTGGGTATGGGAGTCTGTCCCCGGGACTGTGTGCATCGGAACACTGTGGTTTCAGGATTCCGTAGTCTCCCGTATACAATGGTTGACGTGTTCACATATGTGTATAACATAGACCATAGCAATCACACATTCCGCCACTACCAATGTTTATGAACAAAAGATATGGAGAGTATATGCCTATACACCATTACAAATATGTGCTATGGACATGAGCCAATGATAGAGTTACCACCTGTTCCATTTTGCGAGGGACACTCCCTCTTTGGGTGGTTGTGTCCTGACCAAATATATTAAACATGGCAAATGTCCTGGGATTGTAAGACATAATTATGTCCTATATGTACTGTAATAGCTGCATACAATAGTTATTTCTGTATCTAAAGTACCTACATGGTACAGGAAACAGGATAAGCTACTAAACTGCTACAAGAATAAGCTTATAATTAGGCAAGAAAGGAAAGCTATATCCCTTGTACTGACCGTGGGTTTGTGTTGGCCTGTAAAATCAGATGTGTGTCCCGAAAAGGACCCACTATGGATGTATGAAAAGTTGGCAACCCTAGCCAAAGAGGGTCAGTCACCAACACAATTATGATGACTGCAAATACCTGTGACAGAAATACACAGCTATCATGTAGCAACATGTTATTACATTCAGATGTATTACCGAAGGGATTCAAGGACTAACATCATCTGCATGCTATACAGGAACTGCATAACAGTGCCTTAATGAATCAGCCTGCAAATACCATTGTAGTAGTTCACAAAAGGATAGGTGTTCAAATAGGGAAGGAACCCTCACGCACATAGCGATTATGTATAAAAGCAGTTCCTACACCTGCATTTGCTAAGCACACCCACCAACATCACCCCCACACCAAAACATATTACAATACAAACTGTAATAACATCACAGATCATTCACACACTGTACGACATCTGCAGAAGCCTTAACATACCTTGTCAGAGACACACTAACATGGCCCTAAGTGAAATAGCGGCTGTTATACAATGGAACAGATGCTGATGTAATAGGGTTTTCTTTGCACTAATCCCGTTTCAGAGGGTTGTGCTTACACTGGGATGTGTTAGCAATTATTGAGTAACAGCACAGTATGCTACACTTGTACAAAAAAAATCAAGGATGTCTGGTGAGCACACTGTACACCACATAACAGTTCATGCATAGCCATACGTCCTTGAGCTGGACAAACATCCTTGCCAGACTTAAACATCTGCAGAAGTATCAGGTACAAACAAACCCTGCATAAATAGCACTGTTCCGAAATATAACAGCTGTACTCACATGTAGAACTAAATCATCTAGCCATTACACACAGTCCACAGGAGTCATGAAGCTAATATATCTCTGTGTGTCTCCATATAGCTGTTGAAATATATCGCTATAACACATCTAGGCCATCTCCCTCGAAAGTAAGGCAAACGGACAATGCCCAAAAGGAGTACTCACTTATACACCACTGTTGCCATGGTATCGGCTAATAGAGTAGCTGCACAGCTGATGTGCATCCAATGAACTACTTTGGAACAGCAATTGGTGGACATGATACCATATGTTACCGATATGTAAATAGAAAAGGATGTGTTATCACACATTCAAACCATCTGTATATACCAGCAGAACATTACAAATAACATTGAAACACAAACCGAAAAGGATTGAATCAACTGTTAACGATACGTTGGGTTACTAATAAGGTATGTAGAATAGTCAGTATGTCTGTGTATGTAGTACTATTCTGTAGTATTTAAAGTGCACGCAATCCATATAGTGGAAACAGTTATCTTGTAGTGATGTATTGCTCAGCATAGTCACGCTTGTAGTATTTGTGTGTACTGCTGTAGGTCACAAGGCAAACATTGCATACACCACAAGGGATGCTATATAAGGGCTTTGAACAGAAATACTCCTCACCAGCCGACGTCAGTGGCAGGGTTGGTCCACAGGTATGTGCTATAACAGGGGATAGTATATGTTGATATATTGTAACTGTAGCCATATGTATGGGTGTAATACAAAGAATAACATTGGGAAGGTTGGGCCACTGTGCAAGTATGTTTTGCATTGTAGGATATTATGCCAATAACTGTGCAATGTAAAGTATTGTAGGCAGATATGTATTACAAGCTACATAGCATTACTGTAATGGTAGGCAAACATTAGTTATGTCAATTGGCATTTACAATACACAATAACAGCATACATATGTCTTTTAGTGAGCCAACAGTTTATCAGCATGACAGCAAAGTAAAATGAAAGAGCTATTCAACTATCCATGCACATAAGACATGTAATATGTGCAAAGGTAGGTACCAGGCTGTTTTACCAAGGGTATCTGTAAGCCTAGCTAGTGAGTGTTGTCTTTCGCCACCCCCATAGGTTGGTTCCCTGTGCCTCTTAACTGCAGAGCCAATTGTGCCTCTGTCCAGCAGAACCACTGCAGTGATCCCTGGGTACATATCTGTCTCCCATCCACACATCAAGGTTTCCCTTGAAGAGTGCTCATGAGGGACCCTGCCAGATTTACATTTGAATCATGTTCCAAAGCATAGCGAGTGTCCGGGTCAGAATTCTATCCATTCAGCACATCCTACTCATCGTTGTGGTTAGGTGTATATCCCTAGAGCATGTGGCTCTCAGGGGCTTCTGTTTAGGTGGAGCATATCCAGCAATACAGGGTTGGACATGGGCCTTGTATGTCAAGCAGAGATCACCTGTGAGTATGTGGTATGCAATTGAGTACAACTGGAGTTTCATAGGTTGGGCTGCATAGGTCAACTGTTTGAGGTCAGTAATCCTCTTGGTGTGGTACTGGTGTGGCCTTCCAAGCTGTTGCAGTTGTCTTGTAAGGTATATCCCAAATGGGGTGTTGCATCCTTTAATGGGTCTGATATGACATGTGTAGAGTCACAATGGCCCTTCTGATCTGGATGCCGACTCATTAGAGATTAAGGGTGCCATGTAGAAGGATATTCTAACCACCTTGTCATTATGAGTATCGAAGGAGAGATTGCTATCTACTGGTGTTTCCGGATCCCGTATTACCTTTTTTTATGTAGGGGACTAACACCTATGTGGTAGTCTGCGGGTAATTAGTTATATCCAAAGGGGATGACTATGCACTTTTAGGCATTCAGCTTGACGCCCTGATATTATCACCAGGTATCCGTCTCAGTGCGACCCTTCCAGACGGTGTCTGTAACAGCTCGGGAAACAATTATGTCCCCTAGTTTGCAGTCATCTGCAAACCTTTTCAGCCAAAGCCCTCCTGTGCTTGTTTGTATGTCAGAGAAGTATATACCGAACATGACGGGTCCTAGGACTGAGCCCTGGGGGACGGCAGTTGTAACTGGTATACAGTCGGACCTAGGGTATGCAACTCATACTGTGTGTGTTCTGTCCGTGAGCCACTTTGCAAACCATCACATGATGTAGGGGTTAATATTCTGGCAGATGGGTATGTTGATAAGACCAGAAGGAAGAATGGTGTTGAAAGCCTATGAGAGATCTAGGTAGGCTGTATGGACCTCCTTACCCTCATCTAATGCCTTGGTAGCTGTCTCTAAGAAGCCCACCAGGTTTAGGAGGCATGATCCAGCCTTAACAATGCCAGACAGGGAGTGGTCAAAGGTTGGGAGGTGCCCAATATCTCTGTGACAGTGATCCATGATGTGCATCATAGCCTTGCAGACCAGGCTAGTCAGGCCTATAGGGAAATACGCCCTGTGGTCGGTTGTGGCACCACCTTTGTGGAGTGGGATAACTGTTGCTGTGTGCCATTCAGGGGGCACTATGCCTGATGTGAGGCTATTATTGAACATGGTGCATAGGTGAGGAGACAGTACGATCCAAACTTCATGTAAAATGCAGCCTGGGATGTTGTCTGGTCCAATGGATGCTGTGATATTGCTTTCAGAATGTGCAGCTTTGAGAGGGATCTGTCAGGATGTTGCCAATATCAATTGTTTCTGTAATGTTCGTGCCTTTATGCTGTAACTCAGAGCAGATTTGGTTGTTGTCATTGAGGCTCTGTTGTTGTTGTTGGTATTAGTTGCGATATAGTTTTTGTAGCTAGCTTTGGAGGATCGTATAAGGGATCCCACCTTCTTACTGAGGCTGGCCAGGGAACTCCTCCATGCATGGTACTGTACTCTTGTTTGCAACAGTGTCTTCCTCCTGTAGTACAATATGTTTATGGCAGGGGACCACAGATTGGTTTAGTAAATTATGAGTATAGCGTCCTGGTTCTGTTTGGGATAGCACAAGCCATGCACTCCTGCAAGTGCTTATAGAGTGCATTTGTGTAGGATTCAGCAGTTGTAACAGTACTGTCCATCTGCATGGGTGTCATGACATCCACCACGTCTGCCTTAAGAAGCATGTAGTTGGCCTTGTAGACATATTATACTGTGTTTCGCTTAATGTGGGGTAGGTGCGGGATGTGGATATCAACGGTGTTCAGTACATGATCTGATCGGACCAACAAGGAGTTGGCTTCACGTGTGGAGCACCAGTCACTCATGTTGGTAATGACTAGGTCTAGGGTATTGTTGCCCCTGGTGGGTGTGTGGATCTGTTGAGTCAGGGCATTGGTGTTTATGAATTCCAGAAACCGTTGAGCTAATGTGTTGGTACACGAGTAGTTTTCCCAGTTAATGGTGGGGTAGATACAGTGAGGCTTATGTGATGAGTGTGGTGTTGTGCGACTGTGTACCTTCTCCACATGACAGTAAGGGTCAGGCTTGGTTGGAGAGACCTTTACCTCCAGTTTGGCTAGATAAGTGCATCTCTCACAGGTTGTAATGTTGGGTGGTAGGTGAAGATGCTTGTCTGTGTACATGAGGCAATGTGTACATTGCCTCAAGATGTCCAGATTCATCAGATAGGTGATAACACTTGGCAGCTGATTCTTGAACATGCCTGAATATAGAACTACATTCACCTAGATAAGTGAGGAAAGTGAGTACAACAGCTACATTACTCTACGCAAGTGAGAAAAGTATGTACATAACCTGTTCACCCTTACCTGTAGGTGATGTGGAAGATTGAGTGCTATAGTAATCATTAGCTTACGTACTGTTTACAAGTCCTGAACAAGTGCTTAGCATGAATAACCAATCCAGATAGGGTCTTGGATAATATAAAAACATGGCCCCTGCCCCCAACAGGTACACAAGCATATATCCATGTACACCACAGGGCCGCTGTACCCACAAATATGCATGTACAAACTGCACTCAGTCTGCATGGGACCTACCCACATCACAGGTTGTATCATACAAATATGGCAAAACAAGATGCTCTCCATGTACGCATCATGTAAAACAAAGCTCCATGTCAGCTTGTGTACACACTGAATGGTGCACACCAACAGGTATCACAACCCAACAAAGGGGGAGACACCACTGATAATGGGAAGTACTGCACTACTACTCTGCTGAGTCTGGTCTGGAAGGCCATGAACCTTGATCACTTAAGTGATGTCAGCAGTACAGATGTAGATGACAGTATGGTTGATGTCACATTGTATATCTTAACCTTGCTAGGTCATAGGACATCATCACTCATATTGTGTACCACCTACACTCGGTATACTAGATGTACATTCCTATGTCACAGAAGTGATTAGCAACAGGACTTGCTGGCAGAAACAACACTACAGAAGGTGTCTGAATAATACATGATCATCACACCAGTGGCAGCTACAGTATGTCAGGGTTAATGAATTCTATTCCCCCTCATTGTAGTCCATACCTCATAGACAAACAGAAGGCATCTGCCTATTGAAGTATGCGAATGACTATGACCTAGGAACAATAGCTGACTCGCATTGTCACCCCTATGTTAATAACCCTGTACCCATGAACTACCACATAGGCAGTGGTCATCATAATGGACACATGTGTGTGGGATGCAGCTGGGCAGTTGTCTTTCCTGTGATAGCTACGACACCACACCTGTCAGGGAGTCATATGTGGCAACCCTAATAGTAACAGGGTGCCATTCATGAATATACATATCATTGTTCAGCCATACAGACCACTCAAGTGACCCATATCAGATCACATATTACCTTTAATGGGTATCGGCCATGTGCAGATAGCCTACACCAGCCTTTCCATTCCCCATCTCCACCATGTAGCATGATGCATACCCTGAATAAATCCATGTCCATCCCAGTGATGTCGGACATGCTACACGTACTCGTCCTGATCTCGAGCACATACTTCATGGACATCCACCTACCACATGCTGAACAGATCCTTGTCCCATACACTTGACATAGTCCTGCCATACTATGTATGCCTGTCCATTAAAGCTGTAAATCGCTCCCCTCTCAGACATGGTGTGATGACCGCATGGTAATGCATGGTATATTGTATCATTAACCCTGTGGATCAGTAATGTGGCACTGCTCCATCTGGCCCTACAGACCCACCTGTCGGCTACTGCCAGATAACCTTTCATCCTAGATGCATACATCACCCATGGCATATAGCCCACTAGTTGGCTTTGACTGTACATGCCATAGTTGATATCCATCCTTGCAAATACCATCTGGCTAGCCAGTGTCCCATGTGTATCACATGTGCAACACAGGTGATACATGGCAGGATGCTGAATCGCTGCACAGTGCCGTGTAGATGTATATGGCAGAACACATACATGTAAAACCTTATGTGAGCATGTCTTCAGGGTCACAGGTCATGTCTACTAAGGCAGTGTAAGTCCTTATATGTGACATATACACTGCATCAAGGTCAACTGCATTAATGTGGACACATCCAGCCATATGCTGATAGGTAGGAACACCAGTATAGGCAAACAGACATGCCCACATCAAGACAGCAACCACATGGAGTATGAGCAATGTAATCAAGTGACACACACACACACACACACACACACATATATGGTGATAATATCCACACAACATTGAGTGTCACATGATGTGTGACACAAACATGTCAGTGTCATGTAGGTTTGCAAATACAACTATTTAAACTGAAGTAATGCGATACACATGTATGTTCAGCTGTAGCTCTGTATGTCTCTGAGGTACTGAGACCTGTCTCCATCATTATGTCTTCCAGGTATGCCATGTGCAAGGCTTCCCCCTTTTACATGCTTGGAGGATGAGGCCCTCATCCCATACCTACTCGATAATCACGAAATCCTGTTCAGCCATGTGCCACAGGATGCACAGCAGCGGGATGCCTTGTGGATGGAACTTCACAGGCGGGTTAATGATGTGGGTGGCCACAACCACACATACCAGCAGGTGTGCAGACACTGTACAGACCTCATTTGATGGGCGAAACAGCATGCAAATTCAATCGCCAGGGAACAAGGTGCAACAGGTGGTGGACCACCAACACAGCCCCCACTCACACATACCGAGGAGCTACTGACCAACCTGAGGACACCTGCAGAACCACATCCACAAGTCTTAGCCGATATTGTGGCGGTGGGTGTCTCTCAACCACTGAGCCTGGAGGTGCCTGGTAAGTCACTACTGCACCTATAACAATTATATTCCATATAGCTGCATGTGTCACTGTACAATATGTAATGTAACATCATATGCAAGGCATATGATGTTACATTACATCATATGCCTTGCATATGATGTTACATTATATGCAAGGCATGTATACACACATGCCGCATATTATAGTATGCTACTCTGTGTATGCACACATGTGCATACACCATAGTATAGTCTAATGTACTGGTGTATGTGTTATGCACATTGCTCCCTGTAGCCTTTATACAGGGATGGATTATGCTCATACTGCTGTGTTACTCCTATTTAGGTACCTCTGGCATTCCACGGTGACAGCAGCCCATTGCAGGTGAGAGTGTTATTATTTATCAGGAACCATAATGCACAAATCTATCTGCCATGTGGCCTATCACAATATACAGGTCGGACTTGCAATGCATCACAATGACTATCCATGTGCCACACATGCAAACTATGTGAATCATCTCACCGATATGAATCCTCACAAACTTTATTGCCAGATGTGTTGACAGCTGTGCATACAATGGTGGAGGTGCTGTTCACTTTAGGAATGTACCACAGATCTGATCTACACATGTAGTGAATATAAACAGTACTACACAGTGGGCTGGAGTATGGCCAGCACACAGGTTTCACCGGTGTGGATCATAGCCCTGCTATGAATGTCACACAATGTGATGTGCTATCTTGACATGTCCATGACATCTATTGGCCTGGCTGCTACACTGCCTACCTAAGCTGAAAACATATCCCACATACCACCCTTTATCTGCATAACCCTGTTTTCAGTGGACCATATACGTCATATGGGACAACACAGACATGTGAAATAGATGCCCATCACTATAATTTGGACAACACATGTACACACATGGCCATGGAGGATGGCCAGAGACATGGAGCAACACACACAGTAGAAGTGTTGTGTGTGTGTGTGTGTGTGTGTGTGTGTGTGTGTGTACACCCTGTCATACAATGGCTACACATAACATGACAGCAGTTACCTGTACAGTATTCACATCAGGCCACAGATACAGTACACTCCCGTTGCTGGTGATGGACATAAATGCCATACTAGCTCCTCATGTGTGTGGTACACAGATGTCATGTGGGACATGGTGTACCGACGTGTTCGTCATGTCTGCCCATAGTTGCCGGGCTGTAGCAATATGGTTGCAGATGTGCAGGGGTGTCATCCGTATACCCATCAGTGACTTGTGTCACAACTTCCACATCATGGTTTAGTGTGTATACACCTCAGTGACGTGGGTCACATTCCACAGTATATATGTATTGTATCTGAACACAGTCATGGCTATGAACCCTGTCTGTAACTCACACTGTTTAGCACTAGAGACTCCTCATGATTTCCTGCAATGGCCATGCACATCAGCTAAATTTGCAGTATATCTTTAGGGTGGACAGACAACACTGAATTGGTACACCACTGCATATTCGACAGGACACCATTGTGTTAAACATGTATGCATGTCATTGCACACGTCAGCAGATCACATGTCATACTACATGTGATTATCAAGGTCATATGCCACACATCAGGCAGGTGTACTGTTAACCTGTGCTGGTCCACATGGTGTAACACAGGGATGTATGCTAGCCACTACTATGATTGTATAATTTGCATGCCGTCTGCTAACACACATGCATGCTGTTATGTGCAACCTTGGGATGTATGATAACTACCATTATTATTGTCTGTGCTGCATGCCATCTGCCGTATCACATGCATGTTGCATGCCTTCTGTCATATCACATCTGTGTGTGTGTGTGTGTCTATTGTATAGATTGTAATGTACAGTTCTTGTCTGCCCTCACAGGTGATGTAGGTGCATTGCCCTCCTGCAGTACATCAGATGTTAGTGTCCCCACAGACTCTAGCAGTGATGATTGGGTCACAGGCAGAGTTGTCAGGGGCTGAAACTGTGCCATTGGTTGCCATTCCATTTATATCCACCTCATCCTTGCACACAGATCCCATACCTGCATATACACCATCACCAGTGGCCATAGAGGAAGGACAGTTGCGCGCATGGTAGCTTGGAACAGGAAAGTGTGGGGACTATGGGAGGTATGCCTGCACACCATGATGTCAGCCAAACTACTGGTGGTGCCCCACACAGGCACGTGGCCAGTGCTGCTCGTAAGAGGACCTCTGGCCAACATGCTCCTGCACGACAGAGCACAGCAGTTGGTGTCACCGGACGCATGTTTCAGGCTGTAATGGAGGCACAGGCACATGCTGAATGGTGCAACAGAGAAGATCAGAGGCTACAGAGAGCTGTTGTCCATTCTTCAAACAACAGCATCCGGGCAATGGTAAATGCTCAACAGCAGATTGCTGATGCTTTGGATAGACGGTTGGGTGACATGGCTGGAATCTTTGACCATGGCATGACAATCCGCGAGCGTGAGCTGTCTGTATTGGAACATCTGGTAGGAGTGAGGCATCGGGCACATGGATGTAGGCCTACTACATCACCTGTGTCAGGTCTCCGTGTACAAGCTACCTCACATGCCTGCTCCCATAGGGGCGGTAGCAGCAGCAGTGCATCTGGTGCTGTGCTGTCCACACCACTACACAGCAGGCCATGTGCACTTGGCCCGGGATGGTCCCAACAGGGACACGGTTCCAGTGGACTAGTGACATCAGACAGTACCCAATTGGCACCTCTGTCTGGTAGTGCCCGTGCAACCCCTGGCAGTCACAGGTCACATGTCCATGGCTGGACACCGTGAACTGTAATACCTTGCCTGTACAGTCTGCAGCTGTCAATAATACCCCTGTGTAAGCCAGACACATGGGAGAACTGTGTGCAGACATACACGCGCACACTGGACACAAATGTAGGGCACCGCAACACACACATGCATAACATCCACACACACCCAATTAGATCAAAGGCCCAAACCCACACACATGATGTCATCCAGTGGTGCAGCCTAGGCCTCTGGCAAACATTAACACCCTGTACATATGATGATGCCTGTGCCACATCCCTGACATCCACACCGTCGGTGCAGGGACATGCTCACATGGTCTGATGAACAGGGTGAACAGACTAGGATGATGTGTAGTTTACAAATGTTGAGGACTGTTGTCAGTCAGCAGATATACCATGTAGTACAGGTGTACAATACTGTTAACAGTATGTGTCTTGTGTAACAACTGTAAATGCATGTTGGTCATATTGTTCTACTGTCCTTCTTCAGGTCTAATTGCATGTGCTGGTGGATGTCAGTGTTTGCAGTTAAGTGTCCCATATGTCAATGTGGACTACTCACAGGTATGCATGAATATACCAGCATGCACCATGTAGCTGCCACATACCAGTGAGAATGTCCCACGTTACAAACACGTCCTCCATTCCAAGAGCATGATAGCTGTGTATTAAGCTACTGTGGCTACAGACGTGACATCCATAAAGGGTGACATCACAGGTACAGTTACATGGAGTGGTGAGGTAAGAGAGTGGTCTAGCTGATTACAAGGGTAGAGGCCAGTGGGAAGTGAGATGCCTCAAAGGGAATCAGCAATACACGTTCCCATGACAGGATGCCAACACAATTGCACCCACGCACTCAGGTATTGACACACATGTATTCAGTGACACTGTAACACACACACACACACACACACACACACACACACACACACACACGCACTCACGGCTTCACCGACACAGTAACACACACTCGCACACAGTTGCTACTGGTGGAATGAGGACCCCTGCCTATGTGCAAATCATCATTACAGTACTGTGCACCTACATGACATGCCACAGAGAATACACATGTACAGGTAGTCAGTACGGCCTAAAATTTGGGACATCAACACGGATAGTCGAATGTTTCACCTGTAAGGTGGGAGGGGTCCTATCAGTTTGATATGGTAACATACATCCTCACCGCAGGGACCAGTCATTCCTACATACACACACTGTGGCATTCAATAATTAATACACCTATGTCATGCACATATAGATACCTCACATGTGTGAGATACACGCCCCTGCCTATGTCCTGCTTTGTGCATTGCAGTCTGTACAGATGTGTGCACTAGTGTAGAGGAGAGAGAGTAGCAATTGAGATGCATTCCCCACAATACGTGACAAATATGGACACACACGCAACCACACATGCCAGGACTGTGAATCTCAGACCTGCCTAGCTCATGTTATGTATGTCAGACATATAGCAGTATTGCACACATTACAAACTGTACTGATGCTTCCTGTGACAACAGTGCTGAAATATGCACTAGGGACGTCATATCTATTAACAGGTGTAAAGTGATTTACCTTTGCTATCACCATGACTGCTGTCTAAGTTGTGTGTTATGTCCTTCAATTATCAAAACCATTGCTTACCGGTTACACAGGGTATTGTAGGACCACTTGTGACACACCTGTGAGCTGTCCACAGCAAACATCCATCTGCAAAGATGCCCCGCCACTTAGTTATTTCAACACATCTGTCCATACCTGTGGTACATCTTTCTGTACATTCAGCATATCACCATATACAGTTGGCAATGTTGAGGCTGCATTGCAGCTGCATGATGTACTAGGATACACGCCACCTGCATACATCAGCAACTGCACACGCATGTTATCTGAATACACAACACTATGTGTACAGGTGTGTAGGTCCTACAATCCTGACATTTGGTCATGTTTGTAGGCATTGCAATTGGCGGATATGTGTAATAACATACATGACACATGGGCTGTTGTATTTTATGATGGGTGACCAGTACAAAGGGGATGTTACCTCTGTCAACATTAATATCACACCTTATGTACTGTTAGCATTCATCAGCCATGGACCTACATTCCATGTGTGTAAAGGCTGTAGCCACCTGTTTGCACAAAGGACTACTACAGCTATGCTATTTACAGGTGTGTTGTGTGTGTGGCATGTACATACCCAGGGCAGGTACATGTATGTCATATCCATACATGTGGGTGTGTACTGGTGTACAGCAAAAGACATCTGCTAATGGTGGACAGTACTGAGGGCCCTTGGTATGTGTACAGCTGACCTGGTCACAAACAGTGGTATCATTGCAGTGCATAACACATGATGCAACTGTGTCAGTACATGTGTACTGTCTACAGTTGATGTAGAGCTTAGTACAGTACACAGATCAAGGGTCACATCGTGGTGCAATTGTCTGTCATACAACATGTATGGTTGTGTGGTGGTGGTCCGAGGGCATGGTGGTGTCTGCAGTTTACATCCTAGAATGCAGCATGTGACAATGTGTCCTGCACATGGCTCATCTGTGATACCTTTCATGGGGGGACCGGTCAGGACATGTAAGTGGCCTTTATGTATGTGGGTACACCACGTGGAGCGGTCCGTACCTGTGTTATGGTATGATGTTATAGTGTGGGAAGAAATAGCCAGGGAATTGTTATGGCTAGGCTTGTATAGGCCCTAGGGTCGATAGCCTAGTACCAACCTATGAAGCTATGAGCCTATGGCCCACATGTCTGGTTCTGAGGTATATGGTGGTAGTGCTATCTTCTGAGGTATATGGTGGTAGGGCTATTGTGCACTACAGAGACATCAGCCTGGTGTTCCTCACTGCACAGATGTCAGTACTCCCCATTGTGGGATCTACAGTGGCCAGCTGTGAATATGGACGCTACACATCCAGCACTGGTTAGCATAAGAAAACAATGCAGTTGTCCTGTAGGTGTATGGGAGTTAACCTGTGTTTAGGACATTTGCCTTGGAATGGCACTGTGTGGGCGGATGCGACTTGGGTAATATCCACACTCCCTTGTATCATGGATACATGTGATATGTGACAAAGGCCTGCCTACTGTCAGCCATGTCATCCCAGAATGACAGCTGATTTGTTAAAGACCGGTGTCAAATATATGTAGAGCAGCGTTCCCGCTAACAATGACAACTACCAACACCAGAGCCCAATACAATGTGTTATTTATGTCTACCTGTAATAGCATGGCCACTGTGGCCCTCCGTGTTTAGCATCAAAGTGCATCCCAGTCAGCCCTGTGCTACTAGGAGTATGAGCATGCCCAGTATATCCTTGTGTAGATGGACACATAGTAGTGCATTCCGACCAGCCCTGTGCTACTAAGTGTGTGAGCATGCCCCCTGTGCTACTAAGTGTATGAACATGCCCAGTATATCCTTGTGTAGATGGACACAGTGCATTCTGAACAGCCCTGTGCTACTAAGTGTGTGAGCATGCCCAGTGACACCTTGTGTTGGTTATGTGCCTCTGTGTATGGGCATGGCCACTGTAGCCCTGTATAGTGGTAGTAATCGTCCATTCCACAAATGGCCATACTCTAGCTCAGAATGGATTCATACTTTAATGTACATCTTAACTGCCAGCATCCCTGTTGATATCCACATTCCCAGACAGTCATAATGACAGCCTTGACATGTGTAGTCTATGTGGCGTGATTCGTATATATGTAGTATTGTAATAATAATCTGTAAATATGCAGGTGTTCCGTACCCGACACTGGCGTGTGTGTGTATGTCTGTCCCTGTTTGCCGGTGGACACTAAATTGCTTTTAGACTGGTCACACTCCATACATTTCTTATACCCACTGTTAGCAAGGCCGATGATGTCACCCATCTACAAATACACCTCTGGGAGGGCTGTGTCCCAGTAATCTTGGTAGCACGTTCTGTAACTGTATAATGCTGTAGTGTAATAAAGTAGTTAGGTCGATGTTCTAATCCCAGACATGCCAAGTGTAAGTGTGTCTGCCTGCATGAGACAAGTACAGTGCTTTGTAGTATATGCTGTAGGGTGTGCCCTAAATGCATGTTGCTGCAGTGTGATGAGGTAGGGGTTTGTATACAGGACATGGCAAGTGTGTGTTTGTCAGAGCCTGTGTAGAGGTGGCCATGATTGTCTTACCATTGGGCATGTTTGGGAGTGGGTTTTGTAGTTTTCCTATATAGTACCTGTCTTATGACACAATGGCCATCTCATGAGGAGTACAGCTGTCAGTCAGCCATGGCACTGAGTTGGCAAGCCATACCCATACATCTGGCAAAAGGGCTGGTGAACTAAGTATGCAGCCTTACTAGTACCTGGTATATGTCCCGCACCCATGTGCCATGCACATACAACCTTGCCTAGGATATCCCACTATGTTGCTAGTAACATGCACATTGAGGACAGCGAGTAGGAATGGTGTAACCGCAGTGGCCTGCAGAGGACATGGCACCCTGTACAGCAGTACAATTGGCACATATATGCGAACATTGTGCCTTCACTATGTTCCACACTGAATGGCTGCAACATATGTGGTGCCATCATATGTGATCCACTAAGGCCAGACAATGCTGTACACATGTGCCCTGTATGGACCCATGCCACTGACACCACGGAATATCTGTCCATTCTATACATGCAGGTGCAGGGCCGACCTGCTCACTCTAAGCAGGTTTCACCACACCAGGCCAGTATTGGCATATCGGGGTATAACAGGCTATGTACACTACATGTGTCTGCCAAACCAGGTACACCTGTACATGTCACTGTACAGTATTGTGGGACATGCACATCCCAGGCAATGTCCATGTGAAGGACTATCAAACACAGACATGGCATGCATTGCAAAGCTATGGCCCTACACGTTGGTAAACAGGATGTCAGGCCAGATATTGCAGTACCATCTGTGTGGAACATTGCAGACACCACACCCCTGCACTGCACACCATTGTCGGGTGACACAATGACAAGGATTACCCCTCACCCAGCCTTGTACAGCCATCTTGCATAGCCAAACACTACACACCCATGGAGCAATGCATACCTGCATTATAACATACAACTGTTATCCTCACCACTGTCCCTCAGACGCACAGTCCAGGTATGCACATCACTCCTACATGGTTCAGGTACACATGAGGAGGACGACCCCATTGTACACAAAACACTACCGGTCCCTCTATGATTACCCCATTTACCTTTATCATGATGATGATGATGTTGCACATTGCAGGGGTACTGTTCACACATAATGATTGGACAGGCACTGTTGTGTTAATGTACATTACATGCACAGAGTGATGTATACAGCCAATGTACAACTACTGTCTGTCTGAGGGAGTCTTGTGACCACATAGAGCAACACCACTACATAATACAGGCATCACTGGTGTTTCCTGTTTCATTCGTTTGTAATGCTTTGTTGCCACATGGCATGTCCCTGATACATCTCTATATAAGTATGTACCTATATGCTGGACATAAACACTCACATGTGCTTCTACATGATGAGATACATTCCTATACTGTTGAATGACTGCGATGTATGATATCCTTTGGTTACAGCCTCTTGTGCTCGATTAGCCTCTACATTGCTTAACCAATCCAATAATCGCATACTGGTAGTCAAACATGCTTACACCTACTCGTTCCTGCACTTGATAATGCACTGGCATTGTTGCTTGCATCTGTCACTCACAACCCTGGGTTTGAGCGAGGACCACAATATTACCTTGTGATACCTAATACATCGTACTACATGACTCCAGTATCGGGACTGGCCACCCATTAGGCGATGGCATTGCGTTCGGCTATACGGAATCTGCGGCCTGTCCAGTGACACAATCATACGTGTGTGTACCTCATACAAAGTGCTCCCACACTGTGATGCCTATTACATTGGAATACATGAATACAGTATCAGAAACGGCTGCCTATTAGGCGACAACATGGCGTTCGTCTGTACGGAATCAGCGGCCTGTCCGGAGATTCATTCATATTCATGTGTTCCTCTTAGGCATACCTTGTGATGCCTATCACATCTGACTACATGACTACAGTCATAGCCGGCCTTAGGCATAGGCCAAATAAGTGTCCGCCTAGGGCACCGCTTTAGTGGGTGCACTTTACCGGTATTTATTTGGTGTAGGTAGACCAGGATGGGGGCACTGGGTGGTGTGGTGGGGGGTGCCATTGTGCCCTTTGCATAGGGCACCAGTTGACCTAAGGTCACTCCTGACTACAGTATTGGGAATGTCTGCCCATTAGTTGACGGCATGGCGTTCGACTGTACGGAATCAGCTGCCTGTCCAGTGAATTAATCATACACACTCTGCTCCCATCTGGCTGATACATGGGAACCAAGACCCTGCATTACAAACGAGTAGTTGGGTTGTGGTAGCCACATCCATCGGACAGATCATGCTACCGCATACCTATTATAGGTTTGCCACCTTCTCAATTGGCCAAGGTAGGACTTTAGGGTAACCATCTGTCCCACTTTGCGAGAGACAGTGCGAAAATAATCAAGACATAGCACATGTCCAGATTACAGGACATTATTATATTCTATGTTTCATTAATGATTGCATACAACAATTATTTTATATATGACACTTCTATATGTTATGTGAAGTAGCATAAACAATTCAAATGCAACTAGATGAAGCTTTTATTTGTGTGAATAAGTGTAATCCTGTACTATGCACGGCTGTAGGTATGTTTAGTCCTGGAATGTCAGACATTTCTACAGAATATGTCCCACTCTGGCCATTTGGAAAGGTGGCAACCCTGTAGGACCTGTATGTACAAACATCAGACTTTGCAGGGCAACACACCCACAGCCAGTAGAAAGGGGGTGTACTTCACCTGTTTTGGCTAAATAAAAGGATACTCTTGTAGCATTATAGTTGCTTATACTGTTACCTATAACATTTAGGTGTTTGAGAGGAACATAAATGTTTTATGCTACTACTACAGACAATATAGGTAGTCTTTGCCCTAAATCACAGGACATTTGCCTTAATTACAGTTATTATGCAGGACACAACTGCCCACAGGGAAGTGTCCCTCGCAAAGGTGGACAGGTGGTAACCCCATACCTTTTATTCTATCAATCTTCTAAGGTAGTCGACGGAACATGCGCTTTCTCTCACTATCAGACCTCTCATACGAATGGGGAAGAATAAACACTGAGTCAGGGACACTGCATAATGACCTCAGGGGCACATTTAGAAGGTTGGTGCCATTAACCTGTTACATTGACGGACACAGAGCACATATGTATTCATACATATTTTCTGAGGTGCATGCAGTTTATGACTCTTACATGTTGTCATTATTCATTATGTGTATTCCGCCACCTTTTCTCCTAATATCACTAGTTCTAGGATGGTTTAGTTGAGACTGTGTTAGGATTCTGATTCGTAATCACAGACGTCCCTGGTAATCGGGGACAGTTCAATGATATGGTCCCTATGTATTCCCTCAATGTTTTACGGACTGCCCAGTAGATGGGCTCTTATAGCTTGGGAGGTATGGGCATCTGCTATACCCACATCGGAAAATTACTGACGCCCATGGGGTGGTCCTAATACGTGTCCACCAGCCAACACATGCACGCCTAGCCCCATAATCGCATACCCATAGTTCCCCCATCTGCCTCTACTCTACAACACTCATCCTTACTGTGGGCGCAGGTGGATGCATGTGGGATACGAACACACCCCTACACACTGCCCACTCTCCCCATGTTGGGACACATGTCATACGCTGTGTCAACCCATGTGTTATCGAGCTTGCACAACCTACTGTTCCGTGTACAGCTACATCCTGGTCATAATGGTGTTCCCCCATTGGTTGAAAGATACCAAATTTTTGGTGTCCCGCAAGGGACGTCGCTGTCCATGTTTAAAGTGTAGATCTTGTAGATCTTTCCCACTGGTAGTTTCCTACTGGTGGTCTGGGAACCAGTGTTGTATTTACCTTTATTGCATGCCTGTATGTCTCACTGGCCTAGCTGGGGTGGGTCATAAGTAGACATTTGTTGATTGGACCTCCCACCAACATATGCCCAGTTTAAACATGTTACCCATAGCTGCTGTAACATAACCTAGGTATATACATGTGTATATTTAATGTAACATATATATATATATATATATATATATATATATATATATATTTACATTAATATATATACAGACATATCTGCATATGTTTTCATACATATATATTCATATCTTGCTGTTTTTTATATATATATATATATATATATATATATATATATATATATATATATATATATATGTGTGTGTGTATGTATATGTATATATCTATATATATATATATATATATATATATATATATATATATATATATATATATATACATATATATATATATATAGTTATATATATGATTATATATATGTACATCAGTGTGTCAATACATTCCCCGCTCATACGCACTTACACATGCATAATGGTGTTGATAAGCTTCGCCAGCATACTAGTGCCTTATTCATTATAACGCCGATACACTCCAGTCATGTTGTAATCGGTATGTCGCACGTTATACAGTGGACAGATGTCGCTATATGTTCATGTACGGATTTCCGATTGTAATTGGAATGTGATAGTGTGATTCGTCCCATGCCTCTTCTGCACAGACTATTATTCCATGTACTGTCGATGTTTGTATGGGCACATTCCTATTATTTATGTCAACAAATGGAATGCATGTGTTACAGAATTTGTACATCAACATATATTTTTTTCTGCATGTGAGTATGCATATATACCTTTTACGACCTAGCTGACCTCCACAGGGGGGCCATTAGAACCGGCCCATCCAACCCTGGCATACCGGGATCCATAATTGCATACCCATAGTTCCCCCCACCTGCCACTACTCTACAGCACTCATCCTTACTGTGGACACAGGTGGATGATGCAGGTGGGATATAAACACACCCCTAAACACTGCCCACTCTCCCCGTGTTGGGACACATGTCATACGTTGTGTCATTCCATGTGTTACCAGGCTTGAACAACCTACTGTTTCGTGTACAGCTACATCCTGGTCCTAACTGTGTTACACCCATCAACTGAAGGTGCCATATTTTTGGTGTCCCGCAAGGGACGTCGCTATCCATGTTTAAAGTGTAGACCTTGTAGATCTCTCCCACTGGTAGTTTCCTGCTGGTGCTCTGGGAACCAGTGTTGTATTTACCTTTATTGCCTGTCTGTATGTCTCACCGGCCTGGCTGGGCTGGGTGGTAAGTAGACATTTGTTGAGTGGACCTCCCACCAACATATGCCCGGTCTAAACATGTCACCTGTAACTATTGTAACATAATCTAGGTATATACATGCGTATTTGACTGTAACATAATATATATATATATATATATATATATATATATATATATATATATATATATATATATATATATATATATATATATATATATATATATATTTACATTAATATACACAGACATATCTGCATATGTATTCATACATGTATATTCATATCTTGCTGTTTTATATATATATATATATATATATATATATATATATATATATATATGCGTATGTGTGTATATATATATATATATATATATATATATGTATATATATATATATATATATATATATATATATATATATATATATATATATATATATATATATATATATATATACACATCAGTATGTCAATACATTCCCCGCTCATACGCACTTACACATGCATAATGATGTTTATAAGCTTCACCAGCATACTAGTGCCTTATTCATTATAACACCGACACACTCCGGTCATCTTGTATTCGGTATGTAGCACATTATACAGTGGACAGATGTCGCTATATGTTCATGTAGGGATTACCGATGCTAATTGGAATGTGATAGTGTAATTTGACCCGTCCCTCTTCTGCACAGCCTATTATTCCATGTACTGTCGATGTTTGTATGGGCACATTCCTATTATTTATGTCAACAAATGGAATGCATGTGTTACAGAATTTGTACATCAACATATATTGTTGTCTGCATGTGAGTATGCATATATACCTATTGCAACCTAGCTGACATCCACGGGGGAGTCCATTAGAACTGGCACATCCAACCCTGGCATGCCTGGATCCATAATTGCATACCCATAGTTCCTCCACCCCACCTGTGTTAAATTTACAGGCGTAACATCCATTATTTACTTGTTATCACAGCCGTGACACATCTTTAAACATTTCCCTCTCCAGAGCTTTTGGGGCCCTACACACATTCTGTCCTGCCTCGTGTATTCACAGGGTCTCCTGCCATGTATATTTGCACATACATACCTTTCCTGGTGTTATGGAATACATCCATTTGCGATTTCCAATTTTTGGAGGTCCCAGCATGGGACTACATTCCGCCTGTGTGTAAAGTAGACCTAGCATTTCAACGATGTTACTCCCAGTGGTAATACCCTGCCTGTGGTGTGAGTAGCGGTGCTCTGCTCACTCCTGGGCAGCTTTTTATGACATACGCTGAAAGCACTTTACAATACCAACATTATTCTTGATTCCCTTCACATCCCTTGTGTATGCTTTTCTGTTACAATGTCCATTCTTTATATAAATATATATATATATATATATATATATATATATATATATATATATAGATATATATTTCTCATGTATGTAGATATATATCTATACACACATATATATGTGTGTGTGTGTGTGTGTGTATATATATATATATATATATATATATATATATATATATATATATATATATATATATATACATACATATGTATATATATGTTACATCTGTACATACAAACATACATTTCCTACACTGGGAGCCGCTTACACCCACGCAGGCGCACTAGCCTATGCTTACTGTGCATTACATATGTTTACTGTTGCTTATTTATGCTTATTTGTGCCTTATACATTATGACAATACCACTTTGATTGAACGATACACACGTTCATCTTTACATGTTTAAATGTCGGCTTTACAGCAGAGCAACATTAATTCCACAAGGAAAATGATATGTGCTATAGTCGACCTTGAACCGTGAATGCCTTTTCGTTAGGCGGATGATCTAACCACTACACTGTTGGTGTTCTGCCTCATTTATATGTATACCCATGGTGCATAGTTACCTGAACACACGCCTCATCACTTCACTTACACAGCAGGCATCCATTTACCTGTTGGGAAAAATGCACTACTACACATGTGTCATTCCCTATTCCCTACTGCTCTGGACTCGTGCCACATATTGACTCACTCCGAGGATATTCAGACCTCTACAGCCTATAGTCCTGGCACATACATGTGTTCGATTGTCAAGGTGTTCATATGGTCGTCCGTGTTTAGGCTTGTCCAACTGGGGACCAGGACTGTCCTGTACCTAGTTGAAAGTCAGACATAGCAAGAGGAGATTGTTCGTTCCACTTTTAGTATTCTACCTGTGGTTGGGGATGCAGTGGTGTGCTCACCAATGGCCATCCTGATATATAACAGCACTAACTATTATGGGGATTTCCTATACTGTGAGCATGTTTAATTTTCATATCTGCACACACACACACATATATATATATATATATATATATATATATATATATATATATATATATATATATATATATATATATATATATATAGATATATATATATATATAGCTATATATATATATATATATATATATATATATATACATATATATACATATATATATATGTGTGTGTATGTGTGTGTGTGTGTGTGTGTGTGTGTGTGTGTGTGTGTGTGTGTGTGTGTGTGTGTGTGTGTGTCTATATATCGGTGTGTACATACACATGCATATACACCTATATGCTCATTTACATTTCCCATACCGTTGAATCACTGCCACCTACCGTTGCGCATACATGCTTGCATACCCGCTTACGTCTCGGGTTGCCACCTTTTCATATGGCCAAAGCGGAGCATTTCCGGGACACACATCAGACTTTACAGGCCGACACATACCCTCGATCAGTGCAAAGGTTAGAACTTTACTTATTTCCCTAAATGAACGCTTATTCTTGTAGCAGTTTGTTTGCTTCACCTGTTTCTTGTAACTTTGAGTATTTTACATAAATAACTGTTTTATGCAACTGCTACATGATATATGGGACGTATTTCCTACTATCACAGGACAGTTGCCATTGCATTATATTTGGTCTGGACACAACTAACAAAAAAGGGACTGTCCCTCACAAGGTGGGGCAGGTGGTAACCCTACTTATGTCTGCTTTACAGCACCTTAAGCACCTTATATCAGACTGTCACTATGTGAATGTGTAAGTATATATTCCCGATAATGCACATGGGGAGACGTGCATCATGGTCAGGTGTTTAATCCCGGGTCATAGGTTCTGCAGGACCAGCTGGAGGTGGAGCTGTCTTGTGGACAGCTACTGCTCATACAACTTTCGCCCAGATGTACACAGCTGGACATCGTGTTGTGACACCAAGTCTAATGTTTAGAACAGATACATATCCCATGAGGGATATCCAAAAATTGTGTGGACCGATGACCATCTTTGCTTTATGGCTGTAAGGTAGGGTTATACATGCAAGGGATACATAGTTTGCAATCCTGAGTACGCCTAGGGTGAGACTGCCTACTAGATATGGGTAGTCGTCACTATGTGCAGATATGGCCACGCCTATCTAGCAGCCTGAGTATGGCTGGTTTTGGTGGACGTTCATGAAGGGGGGGTGGTGTGCTGTGAAGGGGATGATGGGTATTTAATTATGTATCCAGGTGTGTTGGGGTTGGATGGCTCAGTTCAGGCCAGGCCATTATGTGGGATGTGCCGGTAATGTTTCTGTACATGTGTATTCCACATTTTAATGTTCACATGTTTGTGGGATTGTATTCCGGATGTGTATATTTGTTCTTTTGTTATCTTCCTGATTCACACACCGCTCCCTAGTAGACCTCCAGTTCACCTATTGTGCATCCAGCCCAGTCTCCCATTGGTGATATATTACATTACCCGTCACCCCCACCCCCATATTCCACAATCAACATTCATCCCTTCTCTAGTTGATGACCCATGGCACAGTCAACAGAACACATTGCGTACACTACATATCTCTGGGACAAATATGGTTGTGAGGTCTACACTAACATTTCAGATCAACCACATGCTGTACATCACGCACATAGGTACTTGCAAATACTTATCTTTCATGACATGGTAGGTAGACCCGGGTAATACCCGTTCATCTATGGGCTATCCTGGCAAGGACGTCTTGGACCGTGAATGGGCTATATTGGGCGATTGCTCTGACCATTGGTAGGGTTGCCACCGTTTCATATGACCTGGATGGGACATTTTGATGGCACACATTTGAGTTTACAGGCCAACACATACCCACAGTCATTACAAAGGATAGTACTTTAGTTTAATGCCTACATATAAGCTTTTATTGTTGTGGCGGTGTAGTTGCTTATTCTGTTTTGTTTACTTGCTTATTGTGTTTCTTGTAACATATAGGTATTTTCTATACAGATATACGTACTGTATGGGACTATTTCATAACATATGGGACATAATTATGTCCTACTATCGCAGGACATTTCACATTTATTATGAATTTGGTATGGACACATCTGCCATAGAGGGGGACTGTCCCTCACAATGTGGGACAGGTGGTAACCCATACCATTGGGCTAGGCTTGGCAACTGGCAGTGCGCTAACACGATACATTTCATTTCCACTTGGTATAACTAGAGACACTACAATGGAATACAGGCACGGGGTTTTAAATATCTTTGTTTGTTTGTTTATTCAGCTACGTGCCTTTGTGTTTACTTCTTATTGTGGTGTTTGCAAGTTGTCTTGTATGCTCTGCATACATTTCAGTATCCACGGACACTGACAGGAGTGATTACCATTGGAGGCAGGCTGTACTAGTCAGCATTTTAGGTTGCGTGCATGCAGCCGACATGATCATGCCTCCGTGCAGAGCTTGGACATGCCCCCTGCACTTGTACTAGTTTCCTATGCACTTGGCCATTACGGCAGCACACCTTCATTAATATGCATGTGGTGCTGCTGCGTCATCTCTACTCCACACGGTCGGCACAAGGCTAATGCTGTCCTTGCGCCGAGCTTCATGAATCCCGGGGAGAGTCTGGCCTTTATGCCTTTGAAGAGGGCTTTACTCCCATGACACCTTATTTAAATATTTATATTCCAAATTCTAACAATACTTAGTGCTCTTATGTAAGATTGTGTAACCTTCAAATTGGAATCTAAAGACAAAGGGTCTGCAGCTGGCCAGTCGCTCCATATGAGGTATAGACAGTTGTGTTCTCTATCAAAAGTAATATTGACATATGCCAACCTGCTCAGTCTGATTGATTTATCTAACTGCCAGTTGCTTGTTAGAACAATGTATGAATGAAACTTTAGTTGCATGTCTGTCATAAGTCAATTTTATACTGTCTTACTTCCTAAAGTGCACATGTTTTCTAGTTGTATTCACTATTACAAAATACTTTTTGCTAAGTACTACAACTAAATTATTTACAGCCTTCTCTGTATACTATCAGCATTGTAGTTTGCAAGTGTTAAAATATATACTTTCACTAATTATGTTGCACTTTTTACTATTATTTAAATTTGGAATATGTTAATGGCTTTGCCCTACCTTTGAGTTTTGAATGTGAACACTAGTTTTGATTTATTCTGTACATAATTTATGTTTGATGTCTTTTCATTTGCACCCATGCTTCATATCAGTTTAATAGGGAAAGGAATATGTACTTCATCATGTTTTTCAGACAGAGGAGGCATCAATATAAAAAGTATAAAAATACATTTTAACTCAAAAAAGTAGAATAGCTATATTTACTTATGTCAGAATTTTAATAATTAAAGTCTCATTATATTTTATTCAAAATTCATATATTTTAATTGCATTGAGTAATTCATTACTGCAATAAAACTAAAAAAAAAAGAAAATAAATAAGCTTTTAGTGGGTTTAGAACAGCTTGTTCAATAATGATGTATACTGAAAGATTAAAATAGCAAAACATTAAACACTGAAACATTTAGCAATATTAGATATCATATTTTAATTGAACATATTTCTCAATAAGCAGTCATAACAAATTAAAGTAAAAATTACTGAAACTCGCATTTACTCAGGAAGATATTCTGTGTTATACAAAATATTTAAATAATCTTTAATAACTAGTTTAGCATTTCACTTTATCACAGTAAAGGACTAAAATGTCTGGTCAATCTTTTAACCATTAACTGTGCTGTTCTGACCTTAGTAAGCAGTCTTTTTCATGCTAAAAATAACTGCCTAGTAAACAGTCTCAGCAGGTTGATACCCCTGTACCATTCATGTATTGAAATTCAACACCTATCAAAACTGTCTCCTTTCTTTGAGATGATGCCTTCC
This sequence comes from Protopterus annectens, assembly GCF_019279795.1. Lineage (NCBI taxonomy): Eukaryota > Metazoa > Chordata > Ceratodontiformes > Protopteridae > Protopterus > Protopterus annectens. Next base: position 266,354,499 of record NC_056725.1, on the reverse strand, counting down.
TCCATTTATTATATGCTAAAATCATAATATTACAGTCATTCTCTTTTCTTCCTCTGCACTTGCTCTGTCCCCTGTCTGTTTTCCCTAGTTATTTACCAGATGGTCTTTGTAATTACTATACAATTAACCCACAGTACAGAGAATTTATGAACCCTGCTACATCTCTTACAATTCCGTCCATCCGGACTTATTTTTAACTATATGCAGCCTTTGAAGTAGATCATTTTAGTCTACCCATATTATGACTATCTGAATTGCATTACACTCACAATATTATTTTCAGCCTCAGAATTTATCTTACTTTGTACTATATTATTGAACTAACTCTTACCTCATCTGCAACTGTCTCTCTGTGTGTCTTGACAATTCTATATAATTAATCATCATATCAGAATTATCAGATATCATGTTTTGCTTGTAATTAACTGTATCTTTGTGATGATTCTGTATGGACCTTTAAATGAATAGTAATGTACTGCATTTAAAATGCATGCTATGCAGGCTTTTGCACTGGACTGCAGGTATCACATTCACCATGAATGTCACTTGTAGCACAGAATCAGACATTTTCTTTACTTTAAACTTTAGCGATAGTACTTACAATGTAGACTTGCACTAAAGAATCTTTACAGTTGTTATCTTTGACATTTAATTGATCATTTTCCTTATCCACCATGAGTTTCATTTAACATGCTCTTTAGATTATATTAAATAATTGCAATATAAAAAGGTAACCTATTCCTATTTATTTTTAGGTTATGAAAAATTATTTTATTCGGAACATTAAATTACATTTCATGAATATTCAGACAGCCCAAATAGTTAAAACCTGGCTCAGTCATTCAAAGAACTCAGATGCACATTATATAACATCTCAAATTACAATATCCTGTAAAGACATTTTGTCTGTCAGTCCTTCCCTTCCTTATTCATTCTTGCTTCCTTATCATACTTCCTTCCAGAACATAGTGGGGAGGACAGGAGGAAGATGGGAAGTGGAAAATGCTTTTTCCTACCTGCTTTAATTGGATAGATGTAATTAAAATGTCTCTTCCATGTTGTCACTACAGATACAGCTATAAAATAGTAAAAACAATGTCCCAGGTCAGACACCAGAATATCTACTATATATTTGAAAACAATTACTTGATGTTTAGGGTAGTAAACAAAATCAAATTGAAAAGGATTAATAAAATTCCAAGGAATATCTAATTTCCGATAAATATGATAAGGAAAAAAGATATATATATATATTAACAAGGAATAAAAACATTTTTTGGTCAATTTCAAATGTTATCATAAGCTTTATTTTGAAAGAATTTAAGACACATTTCCTGATGTAAAATAACTTGTCTTCATGATGTGTTTGGATTTTACAAATATTAAGTGTTGCAAAATAACAAGAATAGCTTTCTTGTGCGATTTTGAGGAAAATCTACTTAGATACCAGCTTGTCTCAAAAAGTTATAAAATCATTCTAAACGTAAACTATGTATGAACATGTTTAGAGCAATATCATCTTTTCTTTACAAGAATCAGCTGAAGCCTGTGTGATGCCATTTGTTGAGCAGTTGTGAAGAACCCAAGAGAATATAATATTAAATTCAGAGTCACTGAGTTGTCACCTACAGTTCAACAAATCAGATCTTGGCAAACAACAATTCAATGAAAAATGCTCAACAAACTGTTCAGATTCTGTTCCGATTCTGAATGAACTACTTATTGGAAAATGTAGAGCAAACTTTCCCAGCCCTTTGGCCTCTCAACCAAATATAACCAAATCAAAAACAATAGAACAATGGTATATGTGCCTAAAAATATAGTAAATCTTTTATAACAGACTGCCATGTGCTGAACTATAAACCACACAATTATCTTATTCCTTTTACTGCAAGATAAGCATAGTGTTTTTTTTTTTTTTTTTTTGCAAATAAAACTTCAGCTCAAAAATGCTTGTTCTGAAACAGGAACAAGAAAATTGAAGAATGTTATGATAATTTTAATAACTTTTAAAATGTCTGAAAATTAAGTTCCCTATGCTTCCAGAATGTTATGACTTTGAAGAATATATATATATATATATATATATATATATATATATATAGATAGATACTGATGTTTATATATATATATATATATATATATAGATAGATACTGATATATATATATATATATATATATATATATATATATATATATATATAGATACTGATATATATATATATATATATATATATATATATATATATATATATAGATACATACTGATATATATATATATATATATATATATATATATATATATATATATAGATAGATAGATAGATATATATATATATATATATATATATATATATATATATATATATATATAGTGCATATATAATAAAAACACTTTACTTGTCAAATAACATTCAAAGCTTCTATGTGAAGTATTACACTGGCACTACCTACATATGAAGCTATCTACTATGGTTCCTCATTGCGTTCTGATATGTGAAAATATCTGCAAATGCTTTTCGTTTTATATTTGCTCTATGTCATCTTTTGCCAACTATTATTAATAGATATCTATGCTATATAACCTGGTGATTCGTACTCTTTTGAGCTGTGAAACTCTGAACTTGTGTAATATGTGATTTGTAATTGTTTGACCTGTGTAGAACTGTCTAAAATGTATCTAAAGCTTTTCTCCCCAGGCCTCAGCTGAAAAAGGACTTGTGTCCAGCCGGACTTTCCCAGTAAACAAATGTAAGATAAATATATATATATATATAGATATATATATATATATATATATATATATATATATATATATCTTTCACGTGAATTTCTTAAGGGATAGCTAGTATAACTTAAGAACTGAAAAAAAACAGCAATGTTTGGATCTAGTCCACAATAATACAACACACTCTAATGCAAAGGAAATAGCTAATATCCTAACTTAATTTAACTATACAGAGAGTTATAGCTATTCCACTAGTTCCACAGATTCCAAAATCACAGCCACAGCAACTAAACTACTATTTACAAAGTTCTCACAACTCTCTTAAAAGCTATGAACACCTCATCCATAGGCCTGGATAATATACTAGGTTTAGTTATTATATTTGTGAAATATGTCCAAAAAAAGAAGAATTCAAACCACGAAGCAACAAAGCTCAGCAAAACAGGACCCAGAAGCAATGTATGAATAAAGTCAGCACTTGCTTTAAAATACGACCACTGCTCAGTCCATTCAAAACGTTTATTAATTTAAATTAATTTGTGGTTTCATTGTTTAACTGCTGCAATAAACGTTTTGAATGGACTGAGCAGTGGTCGTATTTTAAAGCAAGTGCTGACTTTATTCATACATTGCTTCTGGGTCCTGTTTTGCTGAGCTTTGTTGATTTGTGAAATATGGCTTATCTGAACTCCTAGTTAACCTCTTTTATCTAGGCCTCATCACTCTTTACATCCATGAAACCTGGAAAACACCCTTTATAATCCTATTATGTAAGGGTGATCCAATCACAGGCCCTGCAACTATAAACCCCTTAGTCTCACTAACCTCATATATAAAGCTATGGAATGTATTATAACAGACATGATTAATCTGGACATTGGAAATCTCTTAACCCTGGCTTTAGCTTTATCAAAGGAAGGCCATGTCTCTTCAACCTCTTCAATTTCTTTGAAAAAATAAGTGAAGCAGTTGATAGCGGTTTCACAGTACATACATCATATACAGACCTGGTCTAGGCCTTTGACAATATCCTATTGACAGACTTGTATAAATGTCAATATGAGTCCTTATGTTGTGTGGTGGACAGCTAACTGGTTGTCAGACAACACCCATATGGCTAGATGTACAGGTGCTACATCTAAAAGGTTGACAGTTATGTACGAGATTGCACAGTGCCAGGTCCTCCCCTATTTACAACCTGCTTCTTACATCTTCAGGTGAACATTCCTGGCATTTGGTTTTCTAAGTTTGTAAATTACTGTAAACTGGGTGTTATAATTCAGTTTTGAACTGATTCAACAATGCTCCAACATGAGCCAGTCCATGTTAATAACTGGTGCAAGGACAATGTCTCAAATTAAAAGTGAAAAAATTTTGAAGAGTTCTTTTTTTAAACAAAAAAACATTTTCACACAATAAATAGTACATCTTTATTAATCAGGTAGGCCCACTTGGACACACAATGGGCCAGATTTACGAAAGTTTGTATGAAGTGCAAGAAGAGTGTAGGAGCTCACGGCAGCAATATGTCTGCCATGCGATCCAGGTACAGCCGGCAGGGACGTGCACGAGAGCTGCTAAAGCTACTCTTGCACGGACAACGTCATGGTATGCAAATTACCTCATCTGCTTCTGAAAGCTATGCAAATGAGGTAAATTTGCAATCCAGGAAACACTAACCTGTCCGTGGAAGATTAGTGTTATCTGCAGAAATGTTCTCCATTGGTAACAGAGTACCGTTCTGCAAATAGCTAAACGGAGCTATGACAGCTCCAAATGAAGGATGCATACAGTTGAGGAAGCATGCCAATGGCCAAATATAAGGCCATTGGCATTTCTAAATGTTTAAAATTATTAAAATCTAACTTTTTTCCCTGATCTCCAATGTTTAAGCATAGCGCAGCACCGTGCAAATGTGCGGCGCTTTAAAAAACAAGAAAATAATTTAAAAATAGCCAGAAATAGGCATTTTAACTAAAAAGCTTATCCTGCCATGCAGGTGAATGGCAGGCTGAAGACAACATGGCCACTGAGTAGTGGTTGCTAAGGGGGGATGCTCAGTGTGAGAGATGTAACCATGCATTAGTAGGCAATCCTATGCAAATGAGTATAAGGATAGTGAATTACAATTTTCCCCAGCATGTGAGCCATGTCCCAAGAGTGTAAGTGTAGGAGTAGGTGAGGAGTAGAATAGAATATAGGTGACATCATGAGGGGGTATGTCAGAAAGGCTGTAAGCTAATTGGAGCACAGTGGCTTGTGTTTGCCCTGACTTGCTCAGGATTGCAAGAGGCGTGTTTACAGTTGTCCTGTTTGAAAACCTGAAATCAAAGGTGCACACTGTTAAAAGTTCGGAAATTTCTTGCAAGCATGCGCACAGCATGTGCAATGGTGTGCGCGTGTGTGTGAGCGTGTACGCATGTTTGCGCGGTGCTGCCCAGGGCGGACACAGAAAAAGGAAAAGAAGTAGTAGGAAGTTAACCAAGGAGAACTAGCAGAGCTGCCAGGTGAAATATATCAGAATCAGCCAATTACACAGGCAGCAGACTATCCCTGCCCAGCCCAGCTCTTTAAACTCTGCAAACAGCATTCCCCCTGTTTTTTTTTCCAAGAACTCTGCAACACTGCAGTATACAAAGAGGGAAAGCTTTGAAAAGCTTAAGTCAGACAAAATGTTAGGGGCTGCTCTTGCTATCATAAACCAACATGTGCAAGGTGCTGAGGGTGGTGATGTTGTGAATGCTGCTGAGCAACCCACAGTGAGGAGACAGAGAAGAGTGTACAGACCCAGGGTAACCTACCAGGGGCTACATGAGCTGGAGATAATGGAGTGCTATAGGGTGGACAGAGACCTCCTGCAGCAAACTGTTGAGCTGTGCTGGCCACACCTCACACACAGAACCAACAGAGGGGAACCCATCCTAGTGGATACCAAGGTATGTGTTGGCATAAGAATACTAGCTGCAGGCACCTTCCAGAGACCAACTGGTGATATTATGGGGATTTCACAGGCATCAGCATCCAGGGTACTCCACCAGTTCTTGGATGCCATGTTGGCACATGTCGGTGACCACGTATATTTCCCCAATTCCCATGAGGCATTGGCCAGCAATATGCATCTTTTCCACCAAATAGCAGAATACCCTGAGGTAGTGGGTGCAATAGACTGCACGCACATATGCATCAAAACACCATCCAGTGAGCAGGGTAGGGTCTACAAAAACTGCAAGGGCTTCTCCTCCATCAACTGCCAGGTCGCGTGCGATGCCCAGGGCATAATAATGAAAGTGTGTGCTAGCTACCCTGGAAGCTATCACGATTCCCACATCTGGCATCTGATGCAGCTTTACCAGAGATTTGCCAATGGGGACATCCCTGATGGTCACCTAGTGGGGGATGCTGGATATGCACTGGAGCCATGGCTGATGACACCCATCGGAAATGCACACACACCTGAACAAGAACTCCATAATGAAGCACACGCACAAACAAGAAACATAATTGAGCATGTGTTTGGGATGCTCAAGTCATGGTTCCGGTGCCTGGACACATCTGGTGGAGCCTTGCAGTACTCACCAACTACATGTACCCAAATTGTTATGGCATGTGCCATGCTACACAATATGATCTTGTGGAAACAGCTGCAGCAGGAACAGTAAGGGGCAGCACCAAACAGGCACAGCATGACTTGAAGGAACAACCTGAGCCTGCCCCAGTAGGCAGAAGGAGGCATGCACAGTATGCCCTGGCCTTGGCAAAGAGGCAACGCATAGCACATACACTGACTCAGTAGGAACCCTGGAAATGACACCTCTCTCTGACTCACGCACACAGTAAAAGGGATGCCTAACTTGACACTACCTGTTTTCAAACATGTATAGAGAGTGTATTATGTGCATCCGACATAGGCAGCGCTGCAGCACCACCTGAGGCATGAGTGCCCTATTCTAAGCAATATAAAGCACATTTTACCAGTATTGAGCATATTTAGTTAAAATTGGGTGAAGCTGCGCACCGCACTAACCAGTGCAATGTCGGGTGAAGTTGGGCAATATTGGGTAAAGTCGAGCAAAGTTGGGTAAACACACTCACACCTGCTTTACTGTTCCTTACCCAGTCAGGTCTGCCCAGCAGGAAAATAAAAAGCAGTGACAGGGCTCGAACTCAGGATATTGTGCACTATAGTCACAGTACTGAACCACTAAACCATGACAGCATTTCACTGGCACAGACACAACTTAAGTCACTCACACATACCAGTTGGGGGGGGGTCACATACCTAACAGTCACAGCCAGCAGGACAATTGTAGACAAATGCAAACACAAACAAATGCAATATCATGCCCTCTGCAGAGGCATATAAGTAACCTCCCTCCAGGCCTATGCAGACAGATAACAGCAGGCTAGGCAGTGTGATGTGGGTTGGGTAGGCTATGAAGTCACAAACTAATATGCATGTAATTGGAAGCTAAGGTCTGTAGTGCAGTGGTATGCCTCAAGCCAGTACGATAGGCATCAGTACAGACAGAAATGGAGTACCTGACATAACAGTGCAGGCCTAGCAAATGTGTATAAGTGTCAGGTGTACCCCTCATCCTATGTACACACACAGTAACAATCAGGTGTGCCCCCCCGGGCTGAAATGTACAAATAATAGCTGTCCCCCCTGTATGTAGAAATGTTGATAAGTCTATGCAAATTGACTCATGGAAGCCCTGCAGGCACAGCTTGCTTCCTGTCAATATACAACACAAAGGTGAGCCCTGAAGTAAAGACCAACTTGATTTTTCACACATATAGTATATATGCCCATAGTGGTCATGCTCACACACAAACAAATTTAGCAAATATCAGTCTACAACATACTGAAAGGTCATACTGGGCATGCTCACACACTTAGGCCATGTCTGAGTACAGCAGTGGGCCACACATATCTGGCAGTTGTAGTTCTTACTCCGGACACTTGTCACTATTCACCAATTCTGTCTTGTGCACAGAGTGATATGAAAACAGATCCATATAATATATTGGACCCCTGATATAATCAAACTATGTACTACAAGTACTTAAGTTGTTCAAAGAAAGTGAAAATCCAAAGAAGATCAATAAATCTCCGATCAGTATCATCAAGAAAAAAAGAGCACTCCTAACATTATCCAAGCCATGTTCTTGGAAAAATATTGCCAAAGAGTCCATAGATAACCATGAAGCTTTCTTTTGCTATGTCATATATATCAGTGTAAACTCATATATGTTCTGAGTCATTGCAAAGTGTAAATGAATACATGTAGATGACTGACATTGCCAACATCTTGTCAGACAGGTTCATACATATTTACCCCACTCTCACTAACAATAGGGCTCATTACCATACCTGGAGATTGTGAAAACCCAGAAATCACATATACAATGGTTAAACAGCTCTATCCAAACCTAAAAACATGGTGTCTATGGGATGACATGGTTTCCCTGGCTGTGTCATATGTGAACTCCAAAACAAACAGACCCTGCACCTCTCAGTCTGTTGAGACTCACCCTCTGTACAGGATATGAAACTGTTGAATGGGTTACAGCAATGTTTGGCACACTCCACAAGTGTTGGTGCACAACAGACCATGGGAACTATTGTCTTATAAGCCTAATAAGCCTGATCTGCAAGGCCATGGAGTCCATCATTATGGAACTCATAAACAAAGCTATTGGGAGCCTACAAATACCCAACCCTAATCATTTTGGTTAGGTCAGGGGCAGATCATGGCTCCTAAACCTGCTAGAAAGTTTTCAAGGCAGTCACCCAGGACATACATCAATGAAATGAGCTATACACGACCTACATAGACCTTGAAAAGCCCTTTTCCAACATCCCACACACATGTCATATCCATAAAATCAACAACCTGTGCATAAACACGTATGTCGTCTGATGGATTGCCAACTGGGGCACAGATAGATCCCACAAGGTAAGAATTGTGGTCTCCCTGTTGGACTGTAATCTGATAACAACTGCTGTCCCCCATGGCTCAATCCTGGGACCCTTCCTGTCTGGTGTATACTTTTCAGAAATACAGTCAAACAGACGAGGGCTATGGTTAGCAAAGTTTGTGGATGACTGCAAAAAGGTTGTTATAATCGATGTTTGGGACAATAGAGACATCCTTAAAAAGGGTCTCAGTCAGACAGATGTGGTGTCAAAATTATGGCCTCGAGCTACAGTCATACAATTACCATATAGGTGCCGACACCCTAAATATGGAGGTAATAATAAGGGATCTATGGACACATGTGGATAGTCATCTCTACTTCCAGAAACACATTCACAAAGTGGTTAGAAAATCATGCTATGTGTCCCACAAATTGCCAAGGTCTTTGCGTGTAGGTCAAAGGAAGTTCCTTCTACTCATCAGTCATCAGACCCATCAGAGAGTATCACGGCAAACTTGAGATGAATCTGACTAGGCACCTTCAGCAGCTGGAAAGACCACTGAAGTACCTGAACAAAAGGATTAGTGGCCTCAAACAGTTGCCCCATGAAACAAGACTGAAGTTATCTAAATCTGTACTTTGTTGTATACTGTCTACTCAGGCAATCTCTGCCCAACACACAGGTCCCTGTCCAATGCAGAACTGATGTACATGCGCTATCTGAAGTAAACCCAAGCTCACTGTGCCACATGCTCTAGGGATATCATAATCACAACAATAAATAGAACATGTTGGAGGGATACATTACTAACTCACAAACTTCCCTTGCTTTGGAATAGGCTTCCGACCTACATTAAGCTGAGTCCCTCACTGACACTCTTCCAGAGGAGCCTTGATGAGTGTATGTGAAACTGAACTGTCACACCATGGATCACTTCATCAGCTCTACTACACAGAGGCCTGGGGAACTAACCCCATGTGTGGTAATAGCTGCACACTCTGGCCATACTAATATATGTCTTCAGGCAGATAGCCTATTACCTACCTATGTACCTATATATATATAGGGGGAACAAAGTACAATAAGCCAAAGATGGATGGGCAGAGATGTGTGTAAGAGGGTGACCATGACAGGGAGCCATCCAGGACTGTCCCACCCAGCACACATCCCAATGGCACAAAAGACATGAGGTGCACATATCACCAATTGTACATAACAGCCACCAGTATCTGTAAGCATTACAGTGTATGTGGTCCATGTGCTGCTGTACAACATGACTGTACAATGAAGTACACATCTACTATCTGTAGACATGTACCTGTCACATAGGTTCATAGGTATGTAGTAGACTATCTTCATGAAGGCATATATTAGCCTAGGCAAGTCGTGCAGCTTTCACCACCGCATTGGGTAGTCTCCTAAGCCCTAGTTCTAATAGTTAGTACCCTAAGCCCCTTTCTAGCGGGGCTGCTGATGTGATGTCTGGCGTGAATTGTCTGTTTCCCATCCACTCATCAAGGTTCCTATTGAAGTGTGTCAGCGAGGGGCTCTGTCTGATGTACATTGGGACTCTGTTCCACAGTAAGGCAAGTGACTGGGATGGTACTCTATCCCACCAGCATGTTGTATTCATTGTTATGATGAGGTTCATATCCCTGGAGTGTATAGTGTGACTCAATTTTGTTATCCGTAGATGGAGCATGTTCACCAGTTATGTGTTGGACATGGCTCTGTATGTTAGGCAGAGTGTGCCTCTGAGTAGGCGGTACGCAACAGAGAGCAGATTAATTTTACCAGTTGTGTTGCATAACACAGCTGTTTGAGGCCAGTAATCCTCTTGGTGAGGTACCTCTGTAGTCTCTACAGCTGCTGGATATGCTTAGTCGAGTACATCCAAAATGGTGCATTGTACTCAATGATGGGTCTGATGACTTAAGAGTAGAGGGCCACCACCACCTCTTTTGATCCTGATGCAGACCCTTTGTTGATTAGATGGGCCACATAGGATTTCCTAATCACTTTGGCAACATGGTTGTCAAAGGAAAGATGACTATCTACTTGTGTCCCCAGATCCCTTATTACCTTATCAGGTTTTAGGGGGTAACACCTATGTGGCAGTTTGTGGGTACTTTGATTTCCCCAAAGGTGATTACTATGCATTCTTCCACATTGAGCTTGAGGCCATGATTCTGACACCACACATCTGTCTCATAGAGTCCCTTCTGGAGAATATTTGTGTCATCCAAGGAATCTATTATGGCAAACACTTTACAGTTCCCAGCAAACTTAGTCAACCACAACCCTCCTGTGTTGACATGTACTTTTTGAGAAGTCTATACCAAACAGGAGGGACCCCAGGACTGAACCCTGGGGGACACCAGTTGTTACCAGTGTAGATTCTGACATGTAGCCAGCAACTCTTAATTTGTGGGATTTATCTGTAAGCCAGTTTGCAATCCATCTTGCGATGTATGGATTCATGCCCAGGTTGGTGAGTTCGTCTATGATACCTGACTGGGGAATGGTGTCAAAGGTCTTCGCGAGGTATAGGTAGGCTGTGTGGAGCTCATTTCAATCATCTGTAGCTTGAGTAACTGTCTCAAAGAAATACACCCAGTTCAGGAGGCGTGATCTGCATTTGACGAAGCCAAACTGGGTGTGCTCATCTGTGTGAAGGTTCCCAATGTCTTTATTGTTGACTTCCATTATGATTAGCTCCATTGCCTTGCAGATCAGACTTGGCAGGCTCATAGAGCATGAATGCCAAGGATCTTTTGTGGCGCCACCCCTGTGGAGTGGGAAGAATGTTGCTGTGCAACATTCTATGGGTACATATCCTGTAGAGAGGATGTAGAGAGAGGTGTAGGTATCCTTGAGGAATATGGATACATCCCCACCCTATGTGCTATGATCCAGGTTCTGATGCTGGAAGGTATGGAATGAGTAGTATCCTGGTAGTGCTGGTGTGCTCTCTGGAGCCTTGAACTAGGTTTCTGTTACTGCACAGATGTCAATATTCTCCATACTGAGAAGTGCCTCGAGTGTGTGCATTTGGAGGCTGAGACTTCTGGCAATGAGTAGCATTTAGCTCACTTTGTGGTTATTTGTGTTGGTTACGGTGTTTGGTTTGTCCTGAGTGACTGGTGTTCCACACCTGAAGTCAATGCCTCATTGGTCCAATCTGACCATAAGCTAATTACCCTACATATCCACATTCTGTCCCCACCCCCCATTAATGAAAGCATGTTAAAAAAATTCTCCAAAGCCAACTTCATGCTTCTTAAGACAGAAGTGGTGAACTTCAGGACACCCAAGCAGATGGACAATACAGTTATGACTACTGAATCCTACACAATTGCACTTTATAAATACTTACATGAGTGCATGGATCATGCTATTCCAAACAGAACCAAGACACTATCCTACAAGTAAAGGAAGCCAATCTGGTGGTCCCCTGCCATAAACAAACTGCACAGCAGAAGGAAGAAACTGTTGCAAAAGAGGGTAAAATCCCATGAGTGGAGGAGCTCCCTGGTCAGCCTGAGTAAGAAGCTGTGATCCCTCATAAAATCCTCCAAAGCTAGTTACGAAAAAAAATCACCACTGATTCTAAAGACAACCACAAAGCATTCTATAGCTATGACAAGAATCTCAATGGCAACACTCAGATCTGCTCTGAGTTACAGCACAATGACACTAAATATACAGACCCAACTGATATTGCCAACATCCTGGCAGATAGGATCAGTGCTAACTTTACCCCCCTCTAACCAATGAAAGACCCCATCTCTATACCCAAAGAATGCAAAGTTGCTGTCATCACGGCTGCACAGGTAAAAACCACTCTCTAAAGCCAGGAACACAGCATCCATGGGACCAGAAAACATCCCAGGCTGCATTCTACACGAACTACAGAACAAACTGGCACCACATCTAAGTACCATGTTCAGTCATAGCCTCACCTCAGGCTTTGTGCCTGCTGAATGGTGCACAGCGACGGTTATCGCACTAAACAAGGGGGGAGCCATGACGGACCCCAGGAACTAGCGCCCCATCAGCCTGATGAGCCTGGTCTTCAAGGCCATGGAACGTATCATCATGAAACTTATAAACAAAGACATTGGAAATCTCCAAACTCTGGACCACAACCAGTTCAGGTTTGTAAAAGGCAGATCATGGCTCCTAAACCTGATAGACTTCTTTGAAGCAGTCACCAAAGCCGTAGACAAGGGTAAGGTGGTTCACACAGCCTATCTAGATCTTGCCAAGGCTTTCAACACCATCCCCCACTCTGCAATTATAGATAAACTAACTAAACTAGGTATAAATCCCTATGTCACAAGATGGGTTTCCAACTGGCTCACTGACAGAACCCACATTGTTAAACTAGCAGACTCCAAATCCGACTTCAGACCAGTGACAAGTGGAGTACACAGGGTTCAGTCCTGTGTCCTGTTCTGTTTGGTATCTACTTCCCTGAAGTACAGGTTAATACAGAAGGTCTTTGGCTAATGAAGTTCCCAGATGACTGCAAACTAGGAGCCATAATTGAAACTACTAACGATGTGGACATCCTTCAAAAGGCCCTCACTTAAACAGATGCCTGGTGTCAAAGTAATTGTCTCAAGCTCAATGCCAAAAAGTGTATTGTCATCCCCTTTGGTAAAAACTCTGTACCCATGAACTACAACATAGGCGGTAGTATACTTAACACTGAAAGTGTGATAAGAGACCTTGGGACACAGGTGGGCAGTAGTCTCTTCTTTGATAATCACATCACCACAGTAGTCAGGAAATCCTTCTACATGGCACACCTCATCACAAGAGGTTTCTCATGCAGAAAAAAAGAAGTCATTGTCTCCCTCTACTCAACATTCATTAGATCCATTATAGAGTACAATGCCCCTTTTGGTATGCGCCTCACAAGACATCTACAACAAATGGAAAGCCCACAGAAATACCTCACAAAGGGGATTATCAGCCTCAAATACATGCCCTACATGGACCGTCTCAAAACACTCCAGCTTTACTCTGTCGCATATCGCCTACTCAGAGGTGATCTCTGCCTAACATACAAAGCTATGTCAAACACAGAGCTGTTGGACATGCTCCACTTAAAGAAATCCCAATCCCTCCAAGCTTTGGCACCAAAACCCAGACAGAAATACAAAAGGAGAGGGTGTATCTATTTTCATAAAGGATACCCACACCTCCAGGTTAGTGGCACAGCACGAGGCCTCGGAGACCATCCAAGTGCAACTAACAGTGGGCAAAGCTGCTTGTCAGATTGTAGCCTGCTACAGATCACCTACCTTGCCTCAGGACCCTCACTCAGCATTCCTGAGAACACTGGAAAATATAAAGATCCTACCAAACACCATGATATTAGGAGATTTCAACTACCCAAACATTGACTAGGAGAATTACTCAAGTACAAACTCCTTTGCCCAATGCTTCCTAGAGTTTATAAACTCAAACGCCCTGGAACAGCTGGTCACCATGCCCACTAGAGGTGGCAACATACTGGACCTGATCATGACCAACATGGGGGATCAGTGTTCCACACCAGAGGTAAACCCCTCGCTGGTAAGATCAGATCATAAAGTAACCACACTGGACATTCACATCCTGACCCCACCCCCAGTCAAGGAAACCACTGTGAAAACCTTTTCAAAAGCAAACTTCACACTTCTCAAGACCAAAGTAGAAAGTTTCAAAGCCCCCTTGCTACAGGATAATGCTACCCAATCCACAAAATCCTTTACAAGTGCATTCTATGAGCATCTACAGGGATCCATGGATCGAGCCATCCCAAGTAAAACCAAGACTCACTCCTCCAAAAAGAGGAAACCAGTCTGGTGGTCCTTGGCCATAAATAAGCTATACAACAGAAGGAGGAAACTACTACATGATAGAGCAAAATTCCAAAAAGGAAAGGCATCACTGATCAATATTAGCAAGAAACTACAATTGCTCATAAAATCATCCAAGGCCAGTTTCTAAAGCAAAATTGCCAAGGAATCTAAAGATAACCACAAAGCCTTCTTTAGCTATATCAAACATTTAGGTGGCAACTCTCAGATATGCTCTGAGCTACTGCAAAATGGCAAAAAATACACTGAACCAACTGACATTGCCAAAATCCTGGCAGACAAGTTCAGTGCAAACTTCACCCCCCCCCTTACCCCCTAAAGGGCCTTTGTCCATCCCAGAAGAATGCAGAGCTCCAGACATCACGGACATGCAGGTAAAAACAGCCCTTTCCAAAGCTAAGAACACAGCATCAATGGGACCGGATGGTGTCCCAGGCTGCATCTTACACGAGCTCCAAAAGGAACTAAACCCTCACCTAAATTCACTTTTCAGACTCAGCCTTATCACAGGCTATGTATCCAAAGAATGGCGTACAGCAACAGTCATCCCGCTCCACAAAGGTGGTGCCACAACAGAACCTGGGAACTATCGTCCTATAAGCCTGACCAGTCTGGTCTGCAAAGCTATTGAGCGAATTATCATGGAACTCATAAACAGAGACATTGGGAACCTCCAGGCACTGGACCCTACCCAATTTGGCTTTGTTAAAGGCAGATCCTGCCTCCTAAACCTAGTTGACCTCTTTGAAACAGTTACCAAGGTCATAGATGAAGGGACGGTAGTCAACACAGCCTATCTGAAACTCATTAAGGCCTTCAACACCATTCCCCACTCTGGCATCATAGACAAGCTTACCAGCTTGAACATTAACTCCACTGTCACCAGATGGGTGGCCAACTGGCTCATGGATAGAACACACATGGTCAGAGTTGCGGGTACCATGTCCGATTCTAAACCAGTCACATGTGGCATCCCACAGGGCTCGGTCCTGGGACCCCTCCTGTTTGGTATATACTTCTCTGAGGTACAGGCAAGCAAGGGAGGACTATGGCTGGCCAAGTTCACAGATGACTCTCCAGCTGACACAGACATCCTCCACAAGGGTCGTACAGAGACAGATACCTGGTGTCAAAATCATGGCCTCAAGCTGAATGCCAAAAAATGCATAGTCATCCCCTTTGGAAAAAACAAAGTGCCCATGAATCCCCACATAGGTGGTAATCCACTAGGTATGGAAAATGTAATTAGGGACCTGGGGACCCAGCTAGATAGTAACCTCTCCTTTGATAATCACATTGCCAAAGTGGTTAGAAATTCCTTTTATGCATCCCACCTAATCATGAAAGGGTTCACCTCTAGATCAAGAGAGGTCATTGTGCCCCTCTACTCATCACTCATTAGGCCCATAATAGAGTACAATGCCCCATTTGGTATGTACCTTAATTGGCACATGCAACAGCTGGTAAGACCACAGAAGTACCTCACCAAGAGGAACATGGGCTACAAAAAGATGCCCTATGCAGATCGACTAAAGAAACTCCAGCTCTACTCGGTTGCTTACTGCCTGCTCAGAGGTGATCTATGCCTGATGTATAAGGCCATGTCCAACCCAGAATTAATGGACATGCTCCACCTCAAGAAAACCCAGTCTCTTATTGCCACATGCTCCAGTGAATTAAACCTCAGCACAGCAATAAACAGGACATGCTGGAGGGATAGATTCCTGTCCCAGAGACTTCCCTCGCTCTGGAATAGAATCCCAGTTTATGTTAGGCAGAGCCCCTCGCTGACTCTCTTCAAGAAGAATCTTGACGAGTGGATGGTAAATTGTAAATTTACCCCGGGGATCTCTTCAGTGGCCCTGCTAGATAAAGGCCCAGGAAACTAATTTAAAAGGGAGGCAAAAGCCAACACATTCTGGCTAGGCTTATAAATGCCCTTGGGCAGATAGCCTAGTACCTACATATGAACCTATGAACCTACATGCTCTAGGGACCTAAACCTTGTCACCACAATAAACAGAACATACTGGAGGGATATATTCCTGTCCCAGAGACTTCCCATACTCCGGAATAAACTACCTATCTATATCAAACAAAGCTCCTTGGATGGTAAATAGGAAATTCACCCTGGGGATCACTTCTGTGTCTCTGCTCAACAGTGGCACAGGAAAATAAATTTCTTGGGTGGCAAAAGCCAGGGTACCTTTTTGGCTGGGCTTGTATAGGCCCCAGGGCCAATAGCCTAGTACCTACCT
Organism: Protopterus annectens; assembly: GCF_019279795.1. Lineage (NCBI taxonomy): Eukaryota > Metazoa > Chordata > Ceratodontiformes > Protopteridae > Protopterus > Protopterus annectens. Next base: position 266,337,717 of record NC_056725.1, on the reverse strand, counting down.
GTGAACCTATGAAACATTGAGCCTTGCCTAAAAAAGGTAATATGGAGACAGCAAGAGCCTTGGCCAGTATTCAGAAGCATAGGGGCGACAGGTGCAAACCATCTGTAGTGAAGCAATGAGGCTTGTCTATCATGTCATCACAGGCAGACAGAGACTGGATCCCCTTTGAATGACACCAGAAGCTCAGCCAATTGTTGAAGTGTATCGTCTTTCTGTTATATTGCAGTATCATGTAGGTGAAGGTAAGATGCTACTCAAGGTCAGGGACATACCAACCTGGGCTACATGATCATAGAGCTAATATATATCTCTTGTCATGTTGTCCTGGGAAGTATGTCTCAGATCATTCATACTGACATGTACAAAGAACACGTCATATATGTACCTGTTCTGGAGTGATGTAAGTGCTTGTGTTATGTGGCGGATCATAGCACCTGACAGACAACTGACAGTAACCTTCCCTTTGTCCAGCCGATTAGTGGAACATCTGTGTGCCTGACTATGAAGTCACCTATTACTAGTGTGTTGGGTATGTTGTTTTGCCTTAGGGCCTGTTGTGAGGTACACTGCTTTGGTGTATTATGTGTTTTCTGGCATGTGCTTGGAGGTGCATGTTGCTTGCTTGTCTGCTTAGGAGGACACTCGCTCTTTTTCAGATTAATATTTGTATTCTCCGAGTATGGTAATGTGTATTTATGTGTGTGTTTTGCTGGTGCTTATATTGTAGGTCTATGTGAGACAGTTGTTGTTGTGGTTGTATGACCCTACTCCTCCTGACTATATTGTCCAGTATTGGGTTGACAGAGCTTAGCCACCAATTTGACCTTGTGTGTGCCAGCATGTGGTGCATCAACCCATATATGATATGGTCATGGCCTATGCATACAATACACTCACAATACACCTAGTATGATAAGTCTGCTGAGGTTAGCAAATATGAAAAAAACCTTTGGGCAAACTGTCAGCAAGTAATGTCTGTATTGCACCTTGTAACTCCATATTGCTTGCTGAAGTGTAAAGATGTACTTAGTTTAGATTAAGAACACCGCACTTGCCAAATGTGTGTGTGTGTGTCTCTCCCTGGGGAGAGAGCAACCTTTTTGGAGACTACTCGCACCCTTTAAAAGTGGTATACTCATCTTTGTCAAGTCTGATGATGTCACCATCCTACAAATATACCTGTGGAAAGGAAAACCCCTAATAATGTGTATAGCACGTTGTGTAAATGCATACTGCTGTCGTATCATGATGCGATTAGGTAGGATTTCGAATCCTGCGCTTGTCAACTGTGTGTGAGTGTGTGTGTCTCTCTCTGGGGAAATGCAACCTTTTTGGAGACTACTCGCACCCTTTAAAAGTGGTATACTCATCTTTATCAAGTCTGATGATGTCACCATCCTACAAATATACCTGTGGAAAAGAGAAACCCCAGTAATGTGTATAGTGCATTGTGTAAATGCGTACAGCTGTAGTGTTATAATGTCGTTAAGTAGGGGTTCAAATCCTGCACTTACCAACTGTGTCTGTCCCCCTAGGGATGAGCAACCTTTTTGGAGACTACTCACACCCCTTAAAAGTGGTATACTCATCTTTGTCAAGTCTGAAGATGTCACCATCCTACAAATATACCTTTGGAAAGATGAGATTTGAGTAATGTATATAGCGCGTTGTGGAAATGCGTAATTCTATAATATCATAATGTAATTAGATAGGGGTTTGAATCCTGCACTTGCAACTGTCTGTGTGTGCCTAACTGAAGAGGAGCAACCTTTTTGGAGAATACTCACACCCCTTAAAAGTGGTATACTCATCTTTGACATGTCTGATGATGTCACCATCCTACAAATATACCTGTGGAAAGGTGAAATCCCAGCAATGTGAATAGGGCATTGTGTAAATGCATACTGCTGTAGTATCATAATGTAGTTAGGAAGGTGTCTGAATCTTGCACTTGCTGATTGTGTGTGTTCCAGGTGTGTGACACCGTTGGTCAATGGGGAGTGGGTTTTGATTTTTCTTGTGTATGACATATCACAATGACAACTGTATGTGCATTACACATGTAAGGTAGCTGTGGGGCAAATCCATATACATACATGTGACCTCAATTATTTCATAGGTGAGTACTCTGCTTTCTCCATGAAGGCATCTGTTATCTTTGCCAGGGTGTGCTGGCGCTTTCCAGACCTTAGGTCATTTCTGTATGCTTGTGACAAGCTTAGCCACTGCAGTGATTCCTGGGCTATGTCTTCTGTTTCACATCCACTCATCACGGTTTCTATTGAAGAGTGTGAGTGAGGGTTTATGCTTGATGTATATTTGAAACTTGTTCCAAAGCAAGCAAAGTCTGGCAAAGATGACTAATCATTATAGGTGTGCAACAACCTCTGTTGATCTGCATGCAAACCCTTTATTGCTTATGTGCTCCACAGAGGGATTTCCAAAGCCCGTTGGTAATGTCATTATGAAAGGAGAGATGACTAAACACATGGCTCTATGTATACATTAGTACTTGCTCCACATTTTGGGGGCTACTACCTATGTGGTACTCTGGGGATACTTTCTTTTCTAAAAGTGGATAACTATGCTTTCTTTGGCTTATAGCTTTACAGCATGAGTTTGACACCAGGTATCTGTCTCTATGATACCCTTTTGGAGGATGTGTGTGTCATCTGGAGAATAAAGTATAGCCCACAGTATGCATTTTCATCAAACGTGGGCAGACATATCCCTACTGTGTTTGCTTGTACCTAAGAAAGATATATGTCAAACAGGAGTTGTCCCAGGACTGAGTGCAGGTGAATACCACTTGTTACTGGCATAGACTAGTACATGGAGGCTGCAAATGTTACTGTGTGTCCTACATCTGTGCGTCAGTTGTCAAACCATCATCTAACAATTGTTTATGGTCAGTCTGTTGAGGATATGTATAATACCAGAATGTGGGATGGGTATGAATTGCTGGTGAGCTATAGCTTGGCTGTGTTGACCTCCCCTCCCTCACTTATAGCCTTGTTAACTGGCTTGAAGTCTACTAGGCATAGGAGCCATGATCTGGCCTTTAGAGAACCAAAGTGGGTATGGTGCAGTGTTTGCAGGTTCATAATGTCTCTGTTAATGAGTTCCATAATGCTGTGCTCCATAGCCTTCCAGATAACATTTGTCTGGCTTATAGAGTGACAGTTTCCAGGATCTGTTGTAGTTCTGCCCTTAATCAATTTATGTTAACATTTGCAATGGGTGTGATGAGGGTGGACAGGCTTAAGAATAAGTATATTAGAGGGTCAGGACAGATTTGAAGGTTAGTAAACCAAGCCAGATAGGCAGGATTAAGTTGGTTTGTATATGTGCTGAGGAGGGATGCAGAGTATATTGTGAAATAGATGCTAAGGATGAAGCCGCCAGGTAACAGGAAAAGAGGAATGCCTAAGATGAGGTTTATGGCTGTGGTGAGAGAGGACATGCAGGTGGTTGGTGTGACAGCACAAGATGCAGAGGTCAGGAAGAAATGGAAACAGATGATCTACTGTGGCGACCTCTAATGGGAGCATCCGAAAGGAGAAGAAGAAGATGTTGTAGCTCAACCCTTGTGGACTGTGGACACCATTACCATGCGTCATTCCACAAGTATGTAACCTGTATAGAGGCTGCATCTGGAGAGAGTATTTAGGTGAGTGGTGACATCATCTGTCAGCTTGTGTATGACACAGCCAGGGACACTGTCCAGTACCATTGCCACTGTAGTTTGGACTTTAATAAAGAGATGTTTAAATTTGAGTGGCTGTGAATCATCAGGTTTTACATTCTTTAGGTCTGGAAATGTGGCCCTTGTGTAATGACAGGGTGGTGAAATCCGCATTCAAACTGTCTTGACAAGGAATTGGTAATTTCAGTCAGATAACTGTACTTTGTGACCATTTACATTAACTGTGACCCAATCTGAGATTTCCCCTCTAGATTATAAACAACACTAAAGAAAGCTTTAGTGTTGTCTATGGAATCCTTGCCATTTGTATTTTGAAGCTTGCCTTGTATGTTTATTGAGGGATTGTATTTTCCCAATGATACTGACCAGAGAGGTTATCCCTTACTGGTATGTAACTCTTCTTTGGTACAAATTCACACCTTCTGTTATATATTTAGTTTATAGCAAGGGGTCCATGAGACTAATGCACTTTTACTGTATAAGTGAGAATTTCTTGTGTTTGTGATAGCACGGTCCATGCATCCCAGTAGATGAACAGTGTGCATTACTAAAAATTATGCAGCTGGGACAGTGTTAACCTTAGCAATGCAAACCAATGACAGATAGCAACATTAGCATCACCCACAGCACAGTGTCAACCCGTGTCATACACACACATGCGTACTCAAGTTCCAAAATGTGTGTAGTACAATGCATACTGACCACCAATAGAAATTATGGAGTGCTAACACTGGCCAATACATGGCATGTCACCCTGCCCATTTGTCCAATATGCATGTACATGCAGACAGTGCACCTCCACCATGCTCACAAATGGACACCTGCAAACCTGTTTTGCACACACTCCACACTTACTGTCCACTGTATAATGCATGCTGACACAACTACACACATTAGCCAAGTGGCACATGGACAAACAAAACACAATTGGAATAAACACTGGTGAAAACAATACAACATTGCTAATTACAGCTTTAATGCATAATGCCTGCTCAACTACACCTTCAAGGATATCATTACACTTTACTGCTGACAACATGCTACACATCCAACCATTGATATACTTTATTAAAGTCACCCTGTGCATCAGCACCATGTTAGCCTGTTCCTGCATCAATGTTACAGATGACAGGAGGTGGCACAGGTTTTATCATATGCACAGGGTGTTTCGTTGGTTTGCCAGAGGCCTACACTGAGACATACAATCGACATGTGTGTGTGAGTGTGTGTGTGAGGGCCATGAGTACTGTTATGGGCCAATGTTGATGTCATGTGTGCGGGTATGTGTTTGTCCTAGGTTTCTGGTTTATGTGTGTTTGTCTGCATGCACACAGTTCCACCATGTGGCTGCCATATACGGGGATTTGTGAGAAGGCTACAGACTCTACCTGGCAGACTTTATAGATCACCATTTCTGGCCATGGGTACAGAACCTGTGCCTGGCAGGGGTGCTACAGACAGTGTCAGGTACTAATCCAGATTGGGTACTATCTGAAGAGGTTGACATATGTCCACTGGATCCAGGTCCCTGCTGGGACTGGCCAGAGCCACGTGCATGTGGTCTGCTTGGACGGTCTATGGACAGCCCCCCCACATTGCTGGGGCTGGTACTGGCACTACGGGAGCGGCTGTGACTTGCTGGATGTCCACGGCGACCTCCAGCTGTTGATGTTGCTGGCATACATCCACATCGACATCTCAACCGTCTCGCACTGTCCTGACACATGGACATGACACTGTGGAGGACATCCAATGTCTCACCCCATTTATCAATGACCTCAGTATAGTTATGTATGGCACCTGCTAGGTCATGTAAAATGATACTGTCATTTACAGAGGTGTTATGAGCCCTCTGTGCCCTTCGTCCCTGTCTGGTCTACCACTCCATTCGTGTCTGTGCCTCCATGACAGCCTGGAACATGCATGTGGTAGAAAGAGGTGTGGCACATCTGCCAGGGGCATGATGACCAGCAGTGCTCTGACGAGAACCCCTGGGCATCTGCCTATCTGGTACCATTCCAGACATCTGGCTATGGCTGCTGTGTCCTGATACATGTGCCATAGATACCACACTCTCCTGGCCAGTGCCAACCATACACTGTCCCTCAGCTAAGGACAGTGGTGATGATGGATGTACAGACAGTATGACTGTGTGCATGGATGGGGGAGAGACTTGTGTACTGTCAATTGGTGGCTCAACAACAGACCCTGACAAACCTGCCTGTGCCTCAACACACCTAACCTCATCATCACTGTCTGTCTCAGTGACAGCAGGTTCCCTGCTGTACTGAACCAGCCCCACCTCTGCACCTGTGAGAGGAAAACAGGAAACATACTTTATGACCTGAACATGACTTCAGACCACATGCGTGCATGCACACATGCACACATGCACACAGGTACACATGCACACATGAGCACATGCGCACATGCGCACATGCACACATGCACACATGCACACACACAAAAATACACTTCTCCCTAAAGCAGACACACACACAACACTAGCAATCTCAGAACATACACAATAGCAGGTGATGGTGGGGTACAGTATCACAAGCAAAACAGTCATATCACACATGTCAGCATGCAGGACATGTGTTGCTCAACAGCATGCAGTGCAAGTGTAGACAGTCCTTGTTACTAACAGTATACATGGCTTTGATGCATGTGTTTTGTTATTAGGTGATGGGCCTCCCCCTGGAACTCAATGCATACATGGACACAACATTGCTGTGCAGGTATTCATAACCCTGTAATGTACTGTGCACCATAACTCACAGGTGTACATACCATTGCTGGATCTGTTTCTGTGTGGCAGATAGGTATCCAATGCTGATTACAGCCTTTGTGTCTTTAGCAAATAATTGTGGACACATTTTTAGCACATGCATGATGAGTATTCACACAACATCATCAGTGGTGCATGGATAATTGATGGAATACCATTCAGCCACATACCCAATGCACGGTACTTATGGTGAGTGTACATCATATTGTGGACATGCCAGTCCCATCCATGACATGGCATGCTAAAACACAACTGCATATTTAAACACTACACATACCCAAAGTGTGTCATATGACCTAGCCACTCAATAGCATCACAAGACATATATGTGTCAGTTGTGAAAATGGTGATTGGTATGTATATTGTTTAGAGGTGCATATGTGTGCACACATGCAACATTAAGGTGTATAACAATGAAAGCTATGTGTAGTACTGTAGTTACAATAACTGGATGGGGTATAGTACCATAGGCCATCATCATGAAGCATCATGTGGTCACTCAAGGCTACAAATGTTTCGCAAACCAGCATTAATCATGCTGTGCCGGAACTGTACTACCTTGACTACATTCACCATTTCACAACCAGTTGTTACGTGAGTTTGTAAGGAGGCCAATAAGGAGCATTCCCTGACATGAATGGGTAGTGTGTTGCAGAGTGTTTAAATGCCCCATGATAGGCCTCTACCTCTCAGGTATATTATATTCAATGTGGGTATGAGATTTTGGATACTGGAGTGCGTCTTTACAGAGGGTTTGGGAATCCTTTATGTGTAGCATGTTAAAATGCTCTGTGTATGACATAGATGTGTATGTTATGTGCATGTTGAGTATCAACTGTGCCTATCCAATGGTTACTACAATCTGGCCACATTTGTTTGAGATGGTCTGGGTATTGCATGTGTTTGAGGCAGCTAATCACATTAGTGAGATGTGCATGCTCTTACACCAAGCATGCACAGCATGCATTATGGGTAGGTGTGTTACATGTGTACATGGCCTACACCTTAACTATGACATGCACTTTTTATTTACAATAATAAATGTAGAACACACTCACCAGCATCTGTCCACTGCCTTGATGTCACCCCAGAAAGACCTACCAGAGATGGGACAGTTTGTCAGTGGCCACAACTGTGGCATTGCTACTGTGTGTTTGCAATCACACAGTACAACAACAGTTTACATTCACAGGGCTACAGATTATGTTCCAAATGATCAGTATTGTGCAATAACAGGCTCCACATCTTTGAATGACACACTCCACATCTCACATATGCATGATCTACCAATACAGATAACAGTAATCTACAGATATGCCATGTTACCTGCATGCTCCATGTGTGCTTGCTGGGTGGCTCCAACCTCCATCATGGTGTATATCTGCTGCTGTTGTTGTTGGGCAGGTGCCACCAGGCTTAGTAGCAGCTCCTCCACTCTGGTGAGTGGGGGATGGATATTAACACCACCTCCTGTTGCAAGCTGTTGTCTATGCACATCAGCAGCACACTGATGGACATGTCTGAGAAGATCACTGCAATGGTGGCATACCTGCTCATATGTCTGGTTATGCAGGCCTACCTCATTTACCCTGCGGACATCATCTTGCCACAATGTAGTACGCTCCTGCTGGTCCTGGCTGGCTCGAGAGAACATGAGACGGTAGTGCTGAATCATACTGCTAGTAATTATATCATCTTCAGCACTACTGTAACTGGGATTCCTGCAATGGACCATGATCCCTGGAAAACATAAATACAAAAATATGTCTGTGCATGTCATATGGAACATTTAACATTATACAGTACAGATATCACTGAACTGCTATATTTAGCAACCTATTAGCTAACCGAGAGTGAAACACCGTAACTGCCACTTATCACTGCTCACCCCACAACTGCTTGAAAGTGCCTTGCTCACTCTCTATCTAATGAACCATGTTCTACACAGCAACAAAATAAAATCACTATATAAGACTATACAAGAGTACCTGGCACACTGTATGCAACACGATGCACCACCTAGCCACAGCAGATATACATCAAGCTGATGTGTAAAGGAATATATCAGCCATCACAATTAATGTAAGGTCCAGTAAATGTATTACTATTATACCACACAACTTGTTAATGGCAAACCCATGGCCAAAATATGTGCACAATTGGGAATATAGGTCGCAAACTGCTGTAGTACACTATGAATGTTGCTAGATATGCAGTAATATGTTTTACCACACATATGTCAAAGGATATGTTACAGACATACCCACACACACATCAGACATAATTACAGGACACAAAGGTATGACAACCCAGATAAGCTGTCAGTGTGTACTATACAGTACTGTGTATCAGTGCTTACACAACCTTAATCTTGAGAAATATAATCTGTGATGAATACAGGGACCACACAAAACAGTGGATGCAAGCAATGAGGACATACACCATACTTTGCTGTACAGGTCCAGAGCTTCAAGTAGTACTACAGTACACACAGGATTTTGATTCAACATCGGTACCAATCAATAATCATAGATGTAGTGCTTTGGCCTGCAATGACACACCCTAGTTAAAATCAAGGGACTTAATCACACTGTATGCAATAGCACTTTTTCTGCCTAGCAACAGAATACACAGCTTTTGATAGGATCAATGCGAGGACCCATAATACCATTACATAAACAGTTTCCCACTAAGCTATCCCACAGATACATATTTTTGACATATTCACAAACATATTGACCATCACAGTCAGTCAACAGTACAGAGAATCTATTGCAACAAGTAGATGTATGTGTTTATGAGTATATATAACTATATATATATATATATATATATATATATATATATATATATATATATAAAACTCAAGTGGAAGTTTTGACTATTTTCTTCAGTTACTGCTTGCTTGAATTTTATTGTCTGTTAGTAATTGCAGGTGTGGGGGTAGCCACATTCTTTGATTCCTGTCACTGCCTATTTAAGTGGTACAGTTTGAAATATTTTCTGCTTAAAAACCTCAGCTTTTGCCGGGTAAGATCTAGCTGTATTCAACTGGACGTATAAGAGAATTTAAGTACCTTTTATCTGCACTTTTTTCAAATAATACAGCATTTAAATTGATTTAATTGTGTTGCATGAATATTAACTCAAGTGGGAGTTTTGACTCTGTTCTTCAGTTAGTGCTTGCTTGAATTTTATTGTCTGTTAGTAATTGCAGGTGTGGGGGTAGCCACATTCTATGATTTCTGTCACTGCCTATTTAAGTGGCACAGTTTGAATTATTTTCTGCTTAGTAAGCTCATCTTTGGCAGGCTAAGACCTAGCTGTATTCAACTGGACGTATAAGAGAATTTAAGTACCATTTATCTGCACTTTTTTCAAATAATACAGTATTTAAATTGATTTAATTGCACTGCATGAATATTAACTCAAGTGGAAGTTTTGACTCTGTTCTTCAGTTAGTGCTTGCTTGAATTTTATTGTCTGTTAGTAATTGCAGGTGTGGGGGTAGCCACATTCTTTGATTTCTGTCATTTCCTATTTAAGTGGTGCAGTTTGAAATATTTTCTGCTTAAAAACCTCAGCTTTGGCTAGCTAAGATCTAGCTGTATTCAACTGGACATATAAGAGAATTTAAGTACCTTTTATCTGCACTTTTTTCAAATAGTACAGTATTTAAATTGATTTAATTGTGTTGCATGAATATTAACTCAAGTGGAAGTTTTGACTCTGTTCTTCAGTTAGTGCTTGCTTGAATTTTCTTGTCTGCGATTTCAACTTCCCCACCATTAACTGGGAAAATTACTCATGTACCAGATCTTTTGCTCAAAGTTTTGGATCACCTTATTCACATCCCCACCAGGGGCAGCAATATCCTAGCCTTGGTCATTACCAACATGGGAAACCAGTGTTCCACACCAGAGGTCAATTCCTCGTTGGTCAGATTCAACCACAAGCTAATCAGCCTAGACATCCACATCCCACCCCCACCCCCAATTAGGGAAACCATCGTAAAAAACTTCGCCAAAGCCAACTTTGCACTTCTTAAGACAGAAGTGGCAAACTTCATGACACCCATGCAGACGGACAATAGAGGTATGTCTGCTGAATCCTACACAAATGCACTTTATAAGTACTTACACGAGTGCATGGATCATGCTATCCCTAACAGAACCAAGATGTTATCTTCCAAAAAAGGAAGCCAATCTGGTGGTCCTCTGCCATAAACAAACTCTACAACAGAAGAAAGAAACTGTTGCAAAAAAAGAGTAAAATCCCATCACTGGAGGAACTCCCTGGTCAACCTCAGTAAGAAGCTGAGATCCCTCATAAAATCCTCCAAAGCTAGTTACAAAAACAAAATTGCCACTGACTCTAAAGACAACCACAAAGCATTCTATAGCTATGTCAAGAATCTCAATGGGAACACTCAGATCTGCTCTGAGTTACAGCACAATGGCACTAAATATATAGAACCAACTGATATTGCCAACATCCTAGCAGATAGGTTCAGTGCTAACTTTACCCCCCTCTCACCCCCTAGAGGGCCCATCTCTATACCGGAAGAATGCAAAGTTCCTATAATCATGGCTGCACAGGTAAAAAACACACTCTCCAAAGCCAAGAACACAGCATCCATGGGACCTGACAATATCCCAGGCTGCATTCTACATGAACTACAGAATGAACTGGCACCCTTTGTACCCACTGAATGGCACACTGTGATGGTTATCCCACTCCACAAAGGGGGAGCCACGAAGGACCCCAGGAACTACCGCCCTATTAGCCTGATGAGCCTGGTCTGCAAGGCCATGGAACGTATCATCATGGAACTCATAAACAAAGACATTGGTAATCTCCAAACTCTGCGCCCTACCCAGTTTGGATTTGTAAAAGGCAGATCATGTCTCCTAAACCTGACTGACTTCTTTGAAGCAGTCACCAAAGCCATAGATGAGGGTAAAATGGTTCACACAGCTTATCTAGATCTCGCCAAGGCTTTCAACACCATCCCTCACTCTGTAATTATAGATAAGCTCACTAAACTAGGTATAAATCCCTATGTCACAAGATGGGTTGCCAACTGGCTCATGGACAGTACCCACACTGTGAGAGTAGCGGATTCCAAATCCAACTTCAGACCAGTGACAAATGGAGTACCACAGGGTTCAGTCCTGGGTCCTCTCCTGTTTGGTATCTACTTCTCTGAAGTGCAGGCTAACACAGAAGGTCTTTGGCTAACAAAGTTTGCAGATGACTACAAACTAGGAGCCATAATTGAAACTCCTAACGATGTGGACAAACTACAAAAGGGCCTCACTGAGACAGATACCTGGTGTCAAAGCCATGGCCTGAAGCTCAATGCCAAAAAATGTATTGTCATCCCCTTTGGTAAAAACTCTGTACCCATGAACTACCACATAGCTGGTAGTCTACGTAATGCTGAAAATGTGATAAGAGACCTTGGGACACAGGTGGACAGTAGTCTCTCCTTTGATAATCACATTGCCACAGTGGTCAGGAAGGAAATCCTTCTACGTGGCTCATCTCATCACAAAAGGATTCTCATCCAGAAAAAAGAGGTCATTGTTCCCCTCTACTCATCACTCATTAGACCCATTATAGAGTACAATGCCCCTTTTGGTATGTACCTCACAAGACATCTACAACAACTGGAAAGACCACAGAAATACCTCACAAAGAGGATTACTGGCCTCAAACAGATGCCATACACAGACCGTCTCAGAAAACTACAGCTTTACTCCATCGCAAATCACCTACTCAGGGGCAATCTCTGCCTAACATACAAAGCTATGTCAAACCCAGAGCTGTTGGACATGCTCCTCTTAAAGAAATCCCAATCCCTCTGAGCTACATGCTCTAGGACCTAAACATTTTCACCACAATAAACAGAACATGCTGGAGGGATAGATTCCTGTCCCAGAGACTTCCCATACTCTGGAACAGACTACCTATCTATGTCAAACAGAGCTCCTTATTAGCACTCTTCAAGAAAAATCTTGATGATTGGATGGGAAATGGGAAATTCACCCCAGGGATCACTTCTGTGGCTCTGCTCAACAGGGGCTCAGGAAAATAATTTTCTTGGGTGGCAAAAGCCAGGGTACATTTTTTGGCTAGGCTTATATAGGCCCTAGGGCCAATAGCCTAGTACCTGCCTATGAACCTATGAACCTATATACACATATACACATCCATTGGTCTACATATACATATATATGTAGGCACATATACATTTCACCTTTCAAAGTGAGAATATCAATTATACAAAGGATGTAAGGTGTACAGTAGTGTAATAAAATCACATTCTTGGGATAAATGCATTGAAGGTGTTGCCAGCCCAGGTAGCTTTAGCATGCCTTACTGGCTTCAACATTGCAAACTGAACAAACCATCCACAGTGTTTAACCACCACATGTCATATACCAGCACTGTATGCTGTCTTGTTTGTCACACACTAAAACCTATATACAAATATGTGCATACTAACCTTCAACAACATATATATCTCCACCCTTCACAAACAGTTGCAATATGTCCCCTGCTCTATGCACATATACAGATGTGAATATATATGACACATATATATTTCTCCGTATGTGTGTGGCATACACACACAAGGTCCACACTGTTGTAAGTCCCTGGACCTCACAGCTGAACTGTTGGGCCTTGCTGCAACGCAAACAAGTGTCACATATGAACACACACTAATATTAGGGGGGTATATATGGCTACAGATGCTAGATAAGCATACTAGACTGCTACAGCAGTTGCCAATGCTAAGTTACACTTTAATATGACTATCATGCATGTGTTGTTCTGTCACACCCATGTTTATATAATGTCAGCACTAATCCCCCCAACAGCCATTGGCCACACTACTGTACAGAACACAGATAACATGGATCAGATCTTTGACATTTAATGCTGAGCTACACATTTTACAGGTATGTCCCACTGCCCACAGGTACACACAGTATTGTCCATAGCAGTAGTTATGCAGAACATCTGTGCATAAAGGAGTACTGCTGCCACATATTAATTGTTCACGTTATGTAGACTATTCTTCAATAACATCTACTACATGCCAGTAAATACATATGTGTCACATACCTTTCCTTGGTATGATTCGGTAATATTTCTTTTCTTTTTCCTTTTCTCTGTCTCTCTCTCTCTCTCTCTCTCTCTCTGTCAGTCTCTGTAATAGAGTGATTGAGTTTGTTGGCAGAGATTGCAGCCTGCTTTTGTAGGAATTTGCACATGAGCAGGTGATGACCTCTGCTCCAATTAGTGGCCACCATTTGCTAATTGCATGCAGCCTGCTGTGTAGTAATTGCAGTAATCACTGTCATAGCAACTCAGTACTATAAATTGCTAATGCATGCAGGCATGACCCTTTCAATTTTCCAAGATGGAGATCATCCTTGTTTGCTGTGGACATCATTGTTTAAGACAGAAGGTTGGTATAGTTCTTATATCAGAAGCCAGGGGTGTAGCCAGAGATTTACATTTTGTACTCAGACCTAATGTTGCTGCTTCCAGTACCCACTTGTCAGTGTAGACATTTACTCACCCCTCAAAATGCTACCTCAAGATACATGGAAAGATGTACTTTCTTTTCAACTGTTACAATTAACTGCCATACAAAGCTAGTTATTGAGATGTATTCCTTTGGCACAAGAATTGTTTCTGAACTGCTATACTGTGAATATTCATTTCCTCAGTTCTAAACAGTTTGTGTTTTTTTAGTGTTGACATTAGCACAAGCTGCTCAGAAAAACTGGACACATGTCAGTACTGTGAGTATGCTTACCTACATCCTTGGTAGACCCTGCACATACAGGTAAATTCTACATTTGGGTAGGGTTGCAGAAGTACAGAGAGCGTAAGTACTATTGTGTGGATTTTATCTTGCTGGACTTACAGGGTTGCTGTGTACATGTTAGTTTATCAAGGCAAGTAGTCTGTCTTCATAACTCCCAGCTGTGGACCTATCCACATGATAGCCAGAGACTAGCCTGTTATTTTTGTGCACCACACAGGTCTTTTCAGCAATAGAGCAATGGCGTTCTTACAGTTGGTTGCTACCAGTACATGGCTACATCCATTTGTACTTCAGTGTTGTATTCCTACATAAGGATATGTTTCCAAAACTCCTTCCAAAGCTATTTGCACAGTGTGTAACAGCAAAAAGGCTGATATGCCTCTGTGTTTCTGCATCTGCCAGACCTCTCAACCACTCAGGTACATATTTGAACAGACTCAGGGAAAAGTCAAGAAAAAGTCAGGGACAATCAGGGACAGCTTTAAAATATTAGTGCCATTACGCTGAGACATTGAGAGAATCAGAGCATATGAATTAATACACCTTTTCTGAAGTAAAAGAAGTGTCTAACTCTTAATTATTGTCATTATTCATTAAGTGTAATTCACCACCTTTCTGGCCAAAGTCAGTAGTTTTCGGAGGGATTCAGAGGGACAGAGCTAAAATTTGTTACAAAATCAGGGACATCCCTGAAAATTAGGGACAGTTGGAAGGTATGGCCTCTGCCCTAAACAGATATGCCAGTATTTGTCCTGCTGTGATACTGTGTGGGATTGTAAAGTGATGGTGTAACAGTATTTCCTGCTAAAATGGCTGCTTCTCTTATCACAGTCATGTAATGTAATCCCACAACTGTTGGTCAACATCCACAGAAGTTGTGTGGTATGGTATTCCTATTTTTCCTTTACATTCACTTATTCTGATGCATGATATATTTATTTAAGCACCAACTTGATGTATATCTACTGTGGCTTAGTGGTACTGCATGTTGTGTAGTGTGTGCAAGGTCCGGAGTTCGAGACTTACAGAGGTGATTTATTTTGCTCCTGAGCAGAACAAGGGCCTTCACATACAGAGTGACTAAGGCACTTTTAAGCAGTTGTAAGCGGGTTTGTGTGAGTTTACGCATTGTTGTGCATTGCTTAGCCAAGCGCAAACAAGCACAAACCCGCGCAAACCCACTAACTACTGCTTAATAGTGCTTACACCCGCTAACCCTCGCGCTCATTTCTTTGAAAGAAAAGAAAATGGGGAGACAGGAAATTGGTGAAAAATGGGCACAAAGAGGGAAAGACAGTATGGAAAATAGCTCTGGATATGCAGGATGGGTGTAGGAAAGGTCCATAGCTGCCCATTTCTTCAACAGCAACAGCTGTGTATATGCAAAAAATTTGGAGGTAGATATGAAACCTTCAACCCCTGAGAGAGGGGTGAGGACAAGTATGTTGTAATGCCAATTAAGTTACATTTCATGTGTCCAGTGGACATGTGTGGAAAATGGGCAGCTATGTATGAGGCATATTTTTTTTTTTTTTGGGAGTGGATTGCCCTTTTTTTTTCAGGTGAGTGTGGAGTGTGGGGTAGGGGAAGTAGGTATATTTGGGGAGGTAGGTTGGGGAGGTAAACAGGCAAGACAAACAAGATGCATACAGGGGCGGTATATGACACATGTGGTGGGTGAACACCTTTGACGGGGAGGGATGTTTGGAAATCGCAAGCCCATGAGCCCCAAGATGGAAACAGTGGGACTGAGGTCCCCACCCATGGGCAGTCACCACTGCACCTTCATGGCCCAGAGGGTGGCTGTGCTGGGGATTGTGTAGGAGGGGCAGGCTGACCTGGGAGTTGCGCCACGTGGGCCTCAAGCTGGCATAGAGGTTCTGCAACAGAACGTTCAATCTATCTACGCACCACAGCCCAGACCATTCGAAGGGTGATAGGTGGCCCTCCTCCATCCACGCTTGCATGGGGGGGCTGAGCCCCATCCCCTGCAGTGCTTCCAACCAAAGGTGGCACAGGGCCAATGGAGGAGGAGATCCCAGGCTGGGCACCAAATCTGCTGGTGCCTGGTGCCATGGCCAGCTGAGGTGGGACAGGTGGGTCCGCTGGGACCGGCCTTCCCATACGAACTATATTTTGGAGAGTTTAATAAAGATATGGGTTAGTAACAGTCAACAGCATTCCCAATTAGTGATAGCACGCAGAAGTATTCCCATTAACCCAACAAACTAGATTTTCAACAGTTGAAAAGCAAGCATAATACATGCATATATAGAACAATAGTGGACATTACAACAGCATGCAGGTTGAATTGATGGCAACAGGCCACCAATAATGTGATATTTTAACAGGGCACATGCATAGAAATAAATGCAAATATTTATAAACCAATAGGACATATGTCCCAACAAATGTTTTGAGATTAGACATACCAATTGAGATGTGAAATTGCATTTTTTATGCACATACGGTAAGGTGGAAAAAGATAGCTCAATTAACAACTTATATATCCTTCTAGTTTTTACTACATTCCTATTAACTGCAGTTATATGTCCCTTACATGTATTATTACACTACCCAATGTCTTTATATTGTGCAATTGGATTTTTCTAGATCATTATATACATGAGCTGTATCTTACTTACAAACTGTCCAAGATGCAGATGTTACTGCTACATATTTTGAGAGTTGCTCACACACACTACTGCTAAGATGGTACACTGACAGCTCTACTTTCATATAATTATTATCTAGATATGTTCAGGTGAAAGTATCAGTTATATGTTAACAGCTCCTTACATTTCTGGCAGCACACTGACATTTCTGGGGAACACAATACCAAGCTACTCATGTGCCAGATTAACCTGTATATGCTGGGCATGAACCAACAGTTGAGGGCTGTAAATATGCATAAAAGCTACTGGCACTCCCTTCATCCACGTTATATGGGCCTACCCAAGTGTGGGTTGACACTGCTTAATACAACACTACTATTTGTAGAATGCAACAGTACAACAGCATATCAAAGAAAATGACACAGAAGCACTCCAGGAATTATACATTTATTAAAGGATTATTACACCTTTACTTACTGGGTTAAAACACTTTTTGAAGGCTCTCTCATTTATTTTATATAACAGTACATGCAGAATAATTACTAACCTGCCTGATGATGCAGCCTTTGCAGCCTATCTTCATGGGTTTGCTGATTTATAGCCTGGACACCTGCAGCTGTGAAGTAAATGCAGTGATACTGAGACATATCTATCCATAGTATAGACAAGCATAGCAATTCTTAACTACTTAATACAATGTCTACTTACTCATTACTGGGACATTAGGCATCGTACGGGATTCCTCGATCCACTGGTCCAGTTGATCCTCCCTACGTCGCTTCAGGTCAGAATAATGGTGCCTGACCTGCTCACCAGTCCAAGGAACACCAGTGGCACTGGTGAGATCACGAACAAGACTGTTCCAGGCTTCCATTTTATATCAGGTACCCTGGTACTGGCCCCACAGGAGTCTTTCCTCATGATTGTGGACAAGGAGCCAAACCATTACTTTGGACTCCTCAATACCCCAGCATTGTGCTCTAAATCGAGTGCCTTCTCCAACACTGGCCATGCTGACTGCAGAAGGAAGCTACAACCAGTTATAGCAAGTATTCCCGCCTGTGGAGCTTAAATAAGCCTCATTTCCCGCACTTATTTGTGATTGGCCAGTTTTGAAAAAACTCAGCTGTAGGCACACCTGCTTAGCTGATGTTGGCAATGTTTAAAATTCGTTTGGTAGATATGTGTCTGTTGAAAGAGCATGTTTATGAAATGCTGTCATGGCTTAGTGGTTAAGTACTGTGACTATAGTGCTCAGTATCCTGAGTTTGAGCTCTTTTTATTTTCCTACTGGGCAGACCTGACTGGTTAAGGTACAGTAAAGGAGGTGTGGCTGTGTTTAACCGAGTTTGCTCAACTTTGCCCGATTTTGCCCAACATTGCTCGACGTTGCCCGACATTGCACTGTTTAGCGTGGTGCACAGCTATGCACAAACACTTTGTGATTGTGCTGGTTAGCGCGGTGCGCAGCTATGCACAAAGACATTGCGCTGGTTAATGCATTGTACAGCTATGAGCAATTGGATTTAAATATGCTCAATACTAGTAAAATGTGCTTAGCAGTACTCTATATTGCTTAAAATAGGGAACTCATGCCTCAGAATGCATAACCATTTCACCTTCATATATATATATATATATATATATATATATATATATATATATATATATATATAAAATTTGTTCACTACTACATTTAACTTTTCAATGCTTTTTACAAAACTTATACATAAAAAATGTCAGGAAATATTTTTGTATGCAGATTTCCAACAGAAAATGGAACGTGCAGTAGTGGGACTCAAACAGGAAATGCCTCCTCTTTGTGCGAAGGCTCTAACCACTACGCTATCGCTAGTTTGCTTAATTTGCATATATTTTTCTTATTATCCTCTTCTGGTGTCTAAGCTGCTAACTGTAGCTAAGCAATGGGCAAACCCACTCAAATACGCGCAGATACGTGCAGCTATATCGGATGAAATAAAAAACAATTAAAAATATATCTATTTTTTAATTTTGTCAGTTGTTTAACATATTGGGGAGTGTAGTGTTACATTGTGCACATGTGAGCGGACTCACTCATGTAACTTGACATTGCGGCGTTTTTTCATTGCAGGGGAGTGGATTTTTGGACTGCTCAGCAGTCCAACATGCCCCCTACACTCGTCCATGCTTCGTGCCATGTAAACTTTAGAGTTGAGGCAGCGCGCCCTCATTAATATGCCTGGCCCGCTGCTGTCATACTCTTAGACTGGTGCTTCTGTGTAAGACTAATCTAGTCTTACACGGAAGATTAGTAAATCCTGGAGATTGTTTGTCAACTATATATATATATATATATATATATATATATATATATATATATATATATATATACACATATATATACTATTTAGGCTATCTATGTATTCATATATTTATTTATATATTTATCGTTGTTATTTATTGAGGTATTTAGGGAAAATGAAGGTAAGTAAGGGACAGGGTAGACTAATCTGGGGATTCAAAAGAACAGAGCCAGAGTTTTTAATGTGTTGTTTTAGCGAGTGTTTGAATCTGAATAGGATGATTTGCTGTCTTATTGTGGTAATATTTTGTAGACATAATTTGAGTACAAGGACAGACAAGAAGGGCTGTATGTTTTTAGTCATGGTTAATAGGGACATGTACCTGGATCACAGTGATTATGCAGGGGTGCAAGGCTTCACTAAGGCTTAGAGTGCAGGACACTTTCAAGGTTTGTAGATTATATTCATGAAAAGTTGTTAAATAGGTGACAGAGAGATAGTGTGAAAGTTCTAACTAAGCAGTGGCAGGATTTAGCAGATTGGTTAGTGGCAAATTTAGCAATCTTGTATAAAATTGTTCAAGTACTGTTAGTAAAGACTGTTAAAGGTTAGTGTAGATGGTGGTAGTGTACAGTGGTAGGCAATATGCATAGGCTTTTTTTGGCATTGCTATTTTAAAAAGTATTTGCTTCAGTATAAATGTCCAATTCTTCTGTGAGTGTTCTTGTTGCCTTGAATGTTATATATTTAGGTGGTTATCTATAATGACACCAGATAGCTTTCTATGGGGCATACTGTCTATAGGTATGTTGTTTGATGAGGTGATGGCGACTTTAGTTTTTTTCTATAGAACAGAGATTTTGGAATGAAAATGAATAACTTGGTTTTCTTGGAATTCAGCAGGAGGTGAGAATTGCTAATTCAAGTGAACAAAACCTAAAGGAATAAGTAAATATACAGTGCACATTGGAATGAAGTAATCACAGATAAAAGGAACAGAAATGTAATCAGATAGGATGTACTTCAAATAATTAAAAAGAAACAAAACAGAAGGCAATATCCTTGATTATATCACTTTGGGGATATCATGTGAGCCTGAATAAGAAGTTCCAGTTAATACTTCTTTCAGAAAAATGCATATAAATGTCAACAGTGACAAAAAGAGAGCAATTCAGTTATGGCAAATGAGAAAGATCTGAAGAAGTCATAAACATCAGTTTTAGGAGGTTAGACAAAAAGCAGGAAAACAGAATATAAAGAAATACTGAAAGTAAAATACAAAAAAGTCAAAAATCTGAGAAAAGAAAATAAGGCCTTTGGGAATAGAAAACTGATAAAATTATGTGACTGCAGGAATAGTAAAAAATGTGGACAGAAGAGAAAAATGCGGAATGAATATTTAGTGTGATATAAAATATTCATGCTTTATGAAGGGTATGTTTTTTTGATGATACCTTATTATGGTTCTGGTGCATTTGATTAAAAAGGTTTTATTACCCTTAACTAATCTCCTCTGCTAGTTCTGCATTCCCTTCTGTCTTACTAATGCTATGATCACTATTGCAATACTTATGTTTATACCAAGAAAAATAAGGCATATGTATGAATGTCCTTTTAACATTGAAATTCTGTTTTAAATGTTTTGGAAATAGTGACTATCTTGAAAACTTCTTTGTTCTAGGTCTCTTGCACTACATCAGTTCTATACTATATTTTTGGAAATATTGACTATCTTGAAAACTTCTTTGTTCTAGGTCTCTTGCACTACATCAGTTCTATACTATAAACTGTATTGTAATCTTTACTGTTCTATTAGTCAGTTGTATTCCTGTGCTGTCCCATTGTTAAGCTGAATGAATCTACAGCACTTGTTAAAAAAATATTAATAACAAAAATTAGATTACTACATAACTAAATAAATTGACAAGTAAACAAGTAAGGTCATGTGTATAATTTTGCCTTCCAGAATGGTTGCAACCAAGTAGTACCAAAATGACATCTAAACCAATTACCAAAATAAGAATAAGAAACTCAGTGATTATGTTAGAATTTACAGTCAGTGATTATGTTAGAATTTACATTATCGCATGTATGTTTGAAGCACATTGTCTCACAGCACCCATGCTGTGGCATTTTGGAAAAAAACAATTTGTACAGAACCAATAGACCAAAACCTATATCAGTACTATTAGCAACATACTCTATCCTTACACAGTAGTGTAATAAAGCACACAAGAAGCACTACTCAGAAAAAAATTGTGCACACAGGAAGTAGTAACTACATCCCCAAGGAAAAAAATGTAATATGAACCACCACAGACCAACAAGCATAATAATATGGCAATCTAAAAAATCACCTGTACACAGAACAATGGTGGCACATAAATGTTGAACAAACTGTTGAAAATGCAAACACTGTCATGCTACAAAACCATGGGTACCAAACAAAGAAGGTTTGTAACAAAAGGCACCATAGACATCCGTCCTGGCTTCACTGGCCAGCACTATTGCAACATTATATCTCAAAATGCATGGGAAAACGTGTAACTAATGGATATAAATATTAGCTGCAACACAGTGTGAATGCTAAAGAGTACTGGGGGCGTATAAAAAAACTGGTGTCAGTTACAAGGGAAGAGTCATAATACTGCCAACTAACAGAAAGAGCTTAACTGTTATACACAGACGGGTAAAAAAGTTTCATGAAAAGTCAGGGACTAAGCTGTAAAGGGCACAGACATTCCAGCCACAATAAGTGGCAACCTATTAAATCTCAGAATCCAAATAAATATTCTAGGATGTTCCTTACAAGCATTACCTAAAGAAGCAGATATGGAGATACCACTATATACAATGGAGAGTTATAGACAATGTTACTCCTAAGCTAAGCAAGGTTAGAAGTGAAGTTCTTCTATTGACTTGTGGCTTGTTTCTAGGCTGACATATACACTGTGAGGATAACAATATCACATTGTCTGTAATGACAGCATCAAAAAAACTGGAAAATTGTGTTAAGGCCAGACTCTAGCAAAGGGGGTTGAATGCTCCTTATACATACCTTCAGTTGTGGCCAAATACACACTGTAAACAAATATGTCTACATTATTTAGCCCAACATATGACTGAGAAATACTCCAAAGTATAGTATATGTTGATATGAAAAAAAAAAATTGAAGGATAAATTAGTCAGTATGGATCTAATAGATATAGTTGCAGCCATATACAGATCTCACTGGGTGCATTGGGATTGCATCAAGGTTTCAGGTTTTAGGAGTCACCTAAATGAAAAATGTGCTACAATTTGATCCACATAAATTTTTAATTAGTGTTGCATGTTAACCTTACAGTTGTTTATATATACAAGTTTCAAGTCGATTGAAGAGGTCAGTAGCTGTGTCCTGAAGATACAGGGTGTTTCACATGTGACAAATGGGTGTGACAATGGCAGTCTGTTTCAGTATAGGATCATAGGAACATAGGAGGTTATTAGGCTAATGGCCTTGAGGCCCTTACAGGCCTAGCCAAGAGTTTATCCCCCCCAAAAAGAAACCTCAGTTAGCAACTATTGCCCCCTGTCATTGAGGGACACAGGTGGAACTCCTGGGACAAATTTGTGGTTCCCCATCCACTCATCAAGGTTGCGGTGGAAGAGGGTCAGCAAGGTACACAAGCAATTCAACATTATAAATGTGTATAAAATAGTATATGGTCATGTACTTCAAATAAATATTGCTAAGGCAAAAGTAAAGCTGTGTAATCACAAAGGAAAGACATTTAATTGAACTGTTATAAGACAATAGGCCAAACATGTGAAACTACATACTTATTTGACAAAGTCTTCTCTGTAACGGGAAGTTAGAATAAACTAAAACTTATAATCGGTCATGTACTGCATGCTCTTTGTTGAACTGCACAGCATAACACATGATACAAACATAAATGTCATACTCAAGATATCATGGCAGACTTTGAAAAGATAACCCAGAAAGCAATGTGCTGCAGTTTATCCCACTGAAAATGAAAATATTACTTATTCTACCTTGAATATATGCTGAAAAATGGATTTTGTACAATGGGCTTCAATTAAAATATGGGATGTCTCCTGCATATAAACTGCAGGTAAAACACTAATTTTGGTTTGTGTTCCACCCAGAGGATGAAACCATTGATGGGTTTTCTGTAGTCTGAGATATCTAAGTGTTCTGCCCTGGTTGTGGCAGTTGGACAATGAGCACATGGATGACAAACAGAACAAAAGTACCACTGCAGAACATTCAAAGAAATCCCTGTGTGTTAGCATTAACAGATACCAGTCTGAATTACCTACAATATACTTAATGCAGTAGAGAGTAGAATGGCTATAATGTTTGTTCACACAATGGATTGTAGATTACAGTTTTCTGTTCCAGAGCTGTTATAACATGAGTGATGGAGAATCCCACAGAGGAAACAACCTCATTTGATGCCTAAACCCCCCAAAACATTTGGGATTTTCAAGGTAGAGAAGATCACAATTATAGTACGATTGTTCAGTAGTGCAGGTTTTGTAACACACATTGTTCACAGCTGAACTCCTACACAATATCACTATCTCATATGATGTGTGCCTTTTATTCATATGTAAGGATATACAAAGAGTCATTATAAATGTAATAAATAAGGATGAAGGTGACCTTCAAACTATTGACTCAACCTAATTTGGTTTTGTCAAGGGCAGATCCTGTCTACTTAATCTAATCAACTGCTTCAAAAAATGTTACTTAAGTACTGGATTAGGAAAATCTGTACAAGCCATATATCTAGACTTCACAAAGATGTTTGACACCATCTCCCACTGAGGCATGGTTGATAAACTCATTCATTTAAATGAAATTCCTATGTAAGTTTTTGGATTTCAAAGTGGCTCAAAAACAGCCCAGGAAATAAGGGTTGGTGGATCTATTTCTCCCAAAACACCCCCCACTATTGGCAAAGCTCAGGGTTTGATCTTTGGCACACTCCTCTTGGGCATCTACTTTTTGGAGGTCAAAGCTAATTTTAAGGGCATATGGTTGACTAGGTTTGTGAATGACTGTAAACTTGGTGCCATCACAAACTCTCCAGAATATACCAAAATTCTTCAGGAAGTCCTTTCCTAAACAAGCAAAAAACTGATCTGAAAGCAATGGCCTAAGACTAAATGCCTAAAACTGTATAATTGTATCCTTCAGCAGGCATGACGTTGCCTGCAATTATTACATCGACAATGCACCCCTGAAAAATGACTCAGTAGTGAGGGACCTGGCAACCAATGGGACAATAAGCTAACATTCAATCATTATGTGTCCAGTGTTGTAAGGAAGTCCTTTTTTATTGTGTAGATTGTAAAAGCATGGTATCAAGGATGCGGGAAGTGATCATGGTATCGAGAATGTGGGAGGTGATCATGGTATCAAGAATGTGTGAGCTGACCAAGGTATTAAGGATGTGGGAGGTGATCATGGTATTAAGGATGTGGGAGGTGATCATGGTATCAAGAATGTGTGAGCTGATCATGGTATGAAGGATGCGGGAGGTGATCTTGGTATCAAGGATGTGTGAGCTGATCATGCTATCAAGGATACAGTAGGTGATCATGGTATCAAGGATGCGGGAAGTGATCATGATATCGAGGATGTGGGAGGTGATCATGGTATCAAGAATGTGTGAGCTGTTCAAGGTATCAGGGATGTGGGAGGTGATCATAGAATCAAGGATGTGGGAGGTGATCATGGTATCAAGAATGCGTGAGCTGATCATGGTATCAAGGATGCGGGAGGTGATCTTGGTATCAAGGATGTGTGAGCTGATCATGGTATCCAGGATGCAATAGGTGATCATGGTATCAAGGATGCGGGAGGTGATCATGGTATCAAGGATGCGGGAGGTGATCATTCCACTATATGCTGCACTCATTAGGCAAATTGTTGTGTATAATGCCCCCTTTGGTATATACCTGTCCAAACACCTGACACAATTCTAGTGACCTCAGTTCTTTCTCACTGGGCTAAATCAGGAAAGATACACTGATCATATCAAAGCTCTGTCTCCCTTTTCAGTATCTTACAGGCTGCTGAGAAGCAAAAACTGCCTTTCTTACAGAGCCCATGTTGACCCCATCCTTTCAGATCTGCTACACATCCGCAAATCCAAAGGTGGCAGAAACATCCACTCAAGAGATCTCAGTCTCTTCTGCAGCTAAATAGAATATGGTGAAATAGATAAATATGTCTAACAGAGAATACCACTTTTCTGGAATTGTCTTTCAGTATAATCTGGATTAGCGTGGATGGGGAACCACAAGTTCACCCCTGGATTGATACCTTAGTCCCTTATAGACAGGGGTAACACGTGAATGTTTGCCTGCCCCTGAGTTATTCATACTCATAATACAACAGGCATTAGGTTAATTGCACTAAAAATGCTAAGGCTATAAATGAATAGGAAATGCATGGCAAGGCTTCGGATGATCCTCCCAGATAATTAGCCCAGTAAGTAAGTATGAAGCTATGAACCTGTGTAAATAAAATAGAGCATTATCATAGTTGTAACATTTCCATTTCAGGTAGGTGGGTGATAGCTTCAGTTATAAATTTCTACTTTATTTCAATGTTTTCCCAGCTATGGTTGGCATAGATGTTCCTCTTACATTGAACAAGTTTACATGCACACTTCAATATGTCACTACAAGAACAGCTGAATCGCTGATAGCTGGATGACTAGTAATGTGTGTGTGTGTGTGTGTGTGTGTGTGTGTGTGTGTGTGTATTTTATAAATAAATATATATATATATATATATATATATATATTTATATATATATATATATATAAATATATATATATAGGTATATGGGTCTACTTGAGAGTACCGAAATCTCAGTAGACCAACATTCAGAATACTGAGCCGAAAAGCACAAAATTTCACATCAGCAAAACTTCACACTACTGACTTCTGAATGCCTGACACTCCAAGCTGAGCAGAACAGGAGATAATCTCATGTGCACATTGTAATGCAATCTCAGAGTTGATATCTTTAAGTACCAGGGGTTTGGGGGGTGCAGAGGGACATAGCCCCCGTGCAAACACATTAAAATGAAAGGTTGCTGTCATTAGGCAACTCACTGAACAGAATATTACATTTGGCATGTACCAGCTTGGAGTGTTGGGCATTCACAGGTTGGTAATGTGAAGATTTGCTTATGTGAAACTCCTTGCTTTTCGGCTGGATGTTCTGAATGCCAATCTACTGAGATTTCGGAAATCTCAAGTAGACCCATATTTATTTATTTATGTTCAAACTGTGGTATACAAATTGCTGTGGAAGATGGGTGACACACACACACACACATATATATATATATATATATATATATATATATATATATATATATATAGATCTACTTCACTACACAGACATGCCACAAAGCCAACACCCAAAACACCGAGACCAAAGGAACGAAAACACACAATACCAACAACTCACAAAACCGAACACCATAACACCGACACTCAAAACACCGACACACAAAACGTAAACTACACATTACACACAACTATATATGCACTAACCTTAATCCAAACCCTAACCCTAAGGTCCGACACTACTGCACACTTATCCTACCCACACCCTAACCCTAACTCACTTAACCCACCCCTAAACCTAAAGTCCGTCACTATCGCACACTTACCCTACCTGCACCCTAAACCTAACTCACTTAACTCACCCTTAAACATAAAGTCCATCACTATTGCACACTCACCCTACCCGCACCCTAACCCGAACTCACTTAACCCGCCCCTAAAACTACAGTCCGTCACTATCACACACTTACCTTACCCGCACCCTAACCCTAAGTCCGACACTACCGCACACTCACCTTTCCCGCACCCTAACCCTAAATCCCTCACTATCGCACACTTACCTGTCCACTCCCTAATCCTAAATTCCTCACTATTGCACACTTACCGAGTCGTGCTCACACGTTCCCATGTCGGTGTTTTGGCTATCGGGATTTCACCTTGTCGATCATCTGCATCGTCGGTCTTTTGGTCTCAGTGTTTTGGGTGTCGGCTTTGTGGTGTGTCGGTGAAGTAGACCTATTTATATATAAATATATATGTATATATATATATATATATATATATATATATATATATATATATATATATATATATATATATATATATATATATATATGGGTCTACATTGTATTATAGAAAATACGGTTTGTCGAACCGTACTTCTGATAACTGACTTCCGCGAAAGTGCATTATATTGAAAATACACTTTCACGGAAAAATAAAAATAAACACTAAATAAAAAAAAAACTAAACACATTTATGGAGGGGGGGCAAGTGCCCCCCACCCCCCTACTTTAATATTCTCACTCCAAGATCGCACTACAGTGGGGAAAAGGGAATTTTCCCTTATCCCCACTGTACCACGATCTCAACAAAAGTTTGCTTAGTTGTACATCTACACTACATTTTGATGTTCAACTAACATTACATGCAAAATGCATGGTTTTTTTCGGTTTTCTTTAGCGAATGTGCATTTTCAATAAAATGCACTTTCGCTAAAGTGGGTCCACGAAAGTATGGTTCGATGAACAACTGGGACCCATATAAATATATATATATATATATATATATATATATATATATACAGATCAATGTTAAACTAATCACGTTCCTCATTTCCCACTTCAGAATAGCAATAGTTTTCGTGTATTGCACTCATACATGTTAATCTCACGTTCCACTGTTTGATATCATGTAATGGAAGTTAGTTTATATCAGGACAATATTATAGTAATAGAGAGTAAAGGCAAACATATTGAAGACAACTACGTTGAAATAATACAAGTAAACACCTAAGTGTTAAACACACGCTGGAATACAACAGTATTATTTAGGTTTCCTGATATAATAGCTGAAGGACCAAATATAATAGCTGATGGATCAGATTTACTGAACAGGTTTCGTATGTTCAAACTATGGTAATCAAATTGGCTGTGGAAGAAAGATGACTTTTAACACGACTTGTCATTTTAGTATGAGAATAAAGGTAATGATAAAAACAAAGAGGAAAATATTTGTTGATTATTATTCATTAAAGATAAAGGCTTTCAAAGAAAACATCATTCAGTATATTTTACCTCATCACAAACTCAATATTTTCTCCTTATAATATCACTTCGATAGTACTTGGTGTTCAGAAACCCATCAGTACCTATTTTTCATTTCTGATATTTTTACCTTCATATGCCATGAAAATTTCTTCTTATTCTTCAAATCTCGGAATGTTTCAAAAAGTAATTCATGTCACCTTCAAGGCCTAGGCTATACATACCTGTTTTTGGATTTTCTATCCTGAGGCATTGCTCACTGTTTTACATCTTGATACCATGTTTTTCAACAACAATATTTAGTAGCTCTAGGTTATCTGATAATATTGAGACACAACAAACATTCTGTAAACCATAAGATGAATCAGGAAAAACAAAATGTATTAATATGGCAGTGAACCTAAAGGGAATTTTTGGATATAATAAGAAAAGCTTAGATAGAATATAATGCACAAGGACTGCACAGGATATCAGTATCTGTTAAACAATGTTAAGAAAAATTAGAGAAAATTATGCAAAAGACAATATTATACTGGATCCTTGTCATATATGAAAGGTACCAACACAGTGAATGATGAATAGAAAAACAGAGAGAAGGAACATTTGAGTCTGTTGTATAAGTGTAATTTTTTTTTTTTTATTTATCCTTTTTTTACCATAAAACCCTTTTTCAGCAGAGGCCTGGGGAGAAAAGCTCCATATGTTCTAAGCTAACTATAAATGTACTGCTACATTTACGAGTGAGAAGTATAAGGACTATTAGTTCAGAATAGGGGATGGGAGAGAGAGTGATGAAACTGTGACAGAGGAGGGGACAGTCAGATAGTGATTGATCTAATTACAGAGAGAAAGACACTGAGTCTTGTCTATAATGGAGTATAATATCTATATGAAACATAATTATTTTTAATATCAGGGTAGAAGTTTCATTTATGCAATTTAGAGAAAGCCTAAAGATATGTGTAATACACTAGGCTGATGTTATACAAAAACGGCTGCTGCTATTACATGGGTAAAATATCTGAAAAAGGAATACAAAGAAGAAAGGAATTAATTGAATTATTTTATAACAAAATAGATTTTACAAATAAAGTAAAATGTGTAACTGGTGCTTTGCTACAGTCAGATATGGGGTTTTCCATGAAAAATAACTGGTCAGATTTAATTGAAAATCCAGCCCCATGGTTATCTCAAAAGTAGTGAAACTTAGACATAAAGCCAAAAAACTGCACACTCTTAAAACATGAGAAAACATTCAAAATTTCAGAAAATTAGAAATGCTACCAAAATCAATATAAGACTCGACAGAAAGCACCACTGCTATGGTCTATGGGAAAATACCTGAAAGCATTTTGGACCACTTTCCACTACTTGTTAAAACCAGGTCAACCCCAGGAACCTAGTCCCACTTCTGAGCACCCCTCTGTATACATAGGGATCGTATACATAGGGATCACTTTTCACTTTACTAGGAAAGTAACCCTATTAAATACATATATTTCTACCCACAGTTTATGTATTTCCTGATGATGCAACTCACAAAAAACATATTTCTCCCTCAAAAAAGTATCTCTTGTTACAATTAAAAAGTACCTCTGCAAACTGAAAACCACAACTCTAGCCATAGACAGTCTGCCATCAGAATAGCTGAAACAGTTGTAGGTGCAAGAGCATACCCACAATTAATAATAATAATAATAATAATAATAATAATAATAATAATAATAATAATAATAATAAATATATATATATTCAAGAGTGCTGTGTCCTATCAATCTGAAATAAAAACATTCTTATTAGCGTCATGCAAGAAAGGTTCCTCCACAGTCTACTCATATTAAATACCCATTGCTGTACTATGTCCTATATTCAAAATTCTGGAAAAGTATTTACATACTCAACTACTTGACTATCTTTTATCAAATAATTTACTCTCTACATTGCAACACAGCTTCTGATCAAGTCATAGCAGCACCACAGGCCCAATGCATTTCATGGACACAATCAATAAATACAGGAACAAAGGCGTCCTAGTCCCTTCCCTTTTTCTAGATTTAACAAAAGCATTCAGCAGTGTTGGTCCCTATAAACCACTACATTAAGTATCCAGCCTTAGTCTTTCTGGTAGCTCTCTCTCCTGTTTTCACAGCTACCTGATGAACAGATAGCAAGCAGTCAAATGGCACAATGAGTACTCTCCTTCCTACCAATTATTGTTGGGGTAAATCAAGGGTCCATACATGGCCACCACTTTATAGTACCTTTATAGATTACCTGCACCCTGCCACCATGCATGACGTCCTCATTCAATAAATCAGCTCTCATTTGTTCTGCCCCATATTGGAATGAATTATAAAAGTTGACAGAGAACTCCTTTTCATCAATAGAAGCCTGGCTGGATAGCTTATGTCTGTTATACCCTCAGTAAAACAAAATGCTCTGATTCATTCCAGTAACATATCCCCACTAAAAGCCTCTTTCTTATCACCTTCAAAAACAAAGCAAATATAGATCTAGTCACAAACACT
This sequence comes from Protopterus annectens, assembly GCF_019279795.1. Classification (NCBI taxonomy): domain Eukaryota; kingdom Metazoa; phylum Chordata; order Ceratodontiformes; family Protopteridae; genus Protopterus; species Protopterus annectens. The sequence continues at coordinate 266,306,798 of NC_056725.1, read as the reverse complement.
ACGTTCCGAGGCATGTTAATAATTGATAGCCTGAAATATGACCTTTACATCCAAACAGTTATTTAAAAAATCCACTAAAACCTGGCACATTATATAAACAAAGCCTTTTTTCACAGACAGGATCAGGAGAACCACAGCCAAAACCTATCTACTTCCAGCACTGCTATATGCTAGTCCTGTCTTTACATATTTACAGACCACACACAAATCAAAATGTGAACAATGCTATAATAAAATATCAACATTTGCTGCCAATCTCCCAAACAGAATTCATCATTGAGTAGCACTCAGGTGCAGCTAACACATTGGCTTCATTACTCCCACTAATAATGGTACACAGCTTTTTGTATAACCCAGATAAATGACTATCACTGAAAGGTATACTATTATAGTAATGGCACATGAGACTACTTTGCTCAAAAGACAAAATGCTACTTGGTATAAACAAATCCAAGAAGGGTGCAGATGCTCTATACTCCCACCACGTCACAGTTTTGGAATGCAATGCCCCCTCCACTAAGGAAAATAAGCAACCTTTATACCTTCAAGCAGAATACAACCCTGCACTTCCCTCAGTGCTGGCTCTCTCATTGTGCATCTCCATACTTACTCTGGATCTTTCCATGCCTCCACTAGCTTCTGGATGCTTCCAAATCCACTATGCTATCAGCTGCAGACATAGTGTCCCTCAGCATGTCTCCTAATTCTGACTAAACATCTACAGTCAGTAACTATTAGGAGCTGTATCAACACAGCAATATATATTTTCTTCCATTTTCCTTTAGATAACTGTGTACTGCACTTTGCTATGCAAAGCTGTATTACATTCCTAATATTTTTTAAAAAAAAAAAAACGTTATAATGATTTACTGCTATTTTTAGCATTTTGGACTTTCCTGATGACTACATATTTGCCTCAGTGTATTTAATTAATGCTTATCTGTTTCTCTATTACTCATTTAATTACTGTTGCAAGTATAAATTGCATTATATTTGTCATTGTATAAGTAATATGTTTGGAGCTTTTCTCCCTATGCCTTTGCTGAAAATAGGTCTTACTGCCCAGTCAGACTTTCACAGTAAAGAAATATACATACACACATACAAACATAAATAACATTAACAAAGCTGTTCAGCCTTTTGGAAGGACTAAATTGTAAAGAAATATTGAAGAAGATAGGACTGTATAATTATCATATGAATTGTTGAAATGTGACCTGTTGTTGGTGAACAGCTCAATGAAAGATGAATGCTTCTGTCTGAATGTTGATATCAATTTATACAAAAAAGAAGGCTAAGGAAGAGCACAGTATGATGACATAATATTATGACTAAAAGAGAGATCAAGAAAAGCTGGATGAAGGAAAGGTTGCAATCCTGCAGATTCATAAAGAAGTGGGTACACATTTCTGTTGTCTCCTCAAGTTGTGTGTGTTTGCATGGTTTGCAGCAGTGCTCATTGAATATACAAGATGCTAAGCAAGCCTAAACAATTAGCAGCACCTATTCACGGCCAGTGTAAGCTTTTGTGGCCACAAAGGGGTGCACAGAGAATTGAGCACACAGATATAAATGAGCTGCTGTGTGCATACGAACCCAGTAAGTGTGCACACATGCAAAAAACAACTGGTAATCACCCAACAGAGTTCTAACAATACAACAATGGAAAACAGGAAAGGAACTCAAAAAATAAAACTGTGTAAAATAAAAATGTTTAATGCAGCAAAGCTCAATGCTAATAACAATACTAAAACAGTCACCATTTTATATATCAGAGACAAAAATTATACACCAGTCAGACACAGCCATATATAATTAAATAATTTAACAACACTAATTATCTAATAATCAATTACATACAAAGAGATATTTTCTTCAATACAGGTTTAATGGTCATTGTTTCATTAATTCTGGGATATGCATCTGCATGGAAATAATTAATCCATTTATATTCTATATTCTCTGTGTTTAACACAATATATCCACCCTGGACTGCATAACAGAAGACAACAACAACTTTAATGAAAGAATTAAGATTCAAGGGAAAGTAAATGGGTAAGCTGTGTAATTAGTGCACAAAGAAGAAGCCGGGGAAGCTAAACATGGAAACTGTACTCAAGTAATAGGTGGGATTAGTGCACAAATACTACTTGTTATATAAGTTATTTATATTTATTTAAACAAGTAATCCTGTTCACTATAGTGACTCGAGTGCATAACTAAAGCCGGAACTGCTGACGATGGATGTGAGAGGGACACAAATCTACAGTGTGCCAAAAGGGAGTAAATGTGATAAATGCGTATACACTGCTGAGATGAGAACAGTTAGCAAGGACAGCGATATAATTGAGGATATTTGCATATACTACATATATGCATACCAGATGTGTATCCAGAAAGTTATCTGTTGTAACCGACATTATGCTATATTCTCAACTTACGCATGTGTAAAGAAAATTAAATTAACCCAATAGCTTCTGTTTCATGCACTTCAGAAACAGATATTTCTTTACCATTTGTAGTCACTTGTAAACAATATAAGGGGTATTGTACATTAAAGCATGTATTAGCCAAACATGCATTATAAATTAATGTAAATTATAAACATTGGTATAAATGCAGTCATAAAAAACTTAAAAAATACATTTGGCACTATACATGTTCTGTGCAATGCTCAGTAATATTTCTGTTGCTCATATGACTGTATTGAGGATGCCTAGCTACACCTACCTGTGTGGCATGTTCATGGAAGCACTCTGACATTGGAATGTATACTGTGATAGTAATCAAAGGTACAAGGGATTACCTCCAAGGGATTAATATTAGAACACACACATACAAGTTAAAGATTTATAAGGCTGTCATTGACTTCTGTGTATGAAGGAAACAATGCTGATGTTTTTTACAGCAGTGTACACACCTGTAACAATGTGGAAATATTAACAGGAATCATGGACATCTGTGTAATCATTCCAATAATATTTACTAGGATATAAACAGAGTAATGATCTGATATACATATTGTCATTTGTCTAACTATAGCAGGTATGACTTATATACATGCAGATTGTGCCATGTTAATGTGGTATATGAAAATGCACATAAATCAAGGTACGAGTAATGTGTAGTCTATCCTCTGACAAATGGGTTGTGTTTCAAAATGTCATGATGTATATCAATATGCATAGCATGTATTATTACTTATATCACAAATGGATAGGTATCCTATAAAAGACATTAAAGCCCATGCCAGTATTATGCTATTAATACATCAGGTAATGGGCAAGTACAACAAATGTCAGGCTAAAATGAATTGTGACTATGCATGTGCGTTATTGAAATCAGTGGTATGATGTGTGGAATTCCTGGTGTAATCACCACACTAGACACGCTGACTAGAATAAACGTATTAAACTACAGATGCAAATGCAGTATCTTTTAATTGATATATAGCCCTGAAGTGAACCTTATTAAAAAAATACTAAGAACTGTATGAAACTACAGTAACATACAGCACACCCAGTTGAAGCATTAATGTGTATTACTTAGTGACTTGTTGTAGATTTAATTGCACAGTGGCCTGTGACAAATATTGTTATGCTTCACCCATAGGTCATTAACTCCATTACACAGATGGTGGTCTTATAGAGGCTAATTCAATTAAGTCCTGACTAAAAAACAACAAATGACAACAAATATTTCATGGTGGTCACTAATAGAAGGTCTCTTTGTTAAATGGTATGTATTTACTATTTATTTATTTATTTATTTAATTTACATTTGTTGACTGGGAAAATCCAACTGGATGCATGTCCATTTTCAGCGGAGGCCCGGAGAGAAAAGCTTCACAGTTTAATTCAAACAACATTGTAAGATGTACAGAAGCATTCAAATTATATAGAAAGTAGCAGACTTAACATTAAGGTAACATATTATTCAAGCCTTATTCAAGTTAACATAGCAAGTATTAAATTTAACATAGATTAGTGACAAAACTAGAGACGATTCAGGTTAACATTATTGCATAAATGCATATAATAGTATATGTAGTAGTGAACAAAGAGTAGAACAGAATAGGGAGCGAGTTGGCCAAGTAGGTAGGTAGTGGTTATAGTAACAGGGGGGAGACAGAGTATGTTGATAGGATAGCAGGATAGGTATCAGAAGGAGGAAAATGAAGTTAGACAGGTATGCAGTAAGAGAATAGAGTGGGAAGAGTAGTTAATGCGTAGGAAACATACAGATCTGGCAGCGGTATATGAGAGTTAAAACTAAGGGGGGGGTATTGGTGATGGAAGTGGAGGAAGCTGAAAAAGTTACACTTGTTTGAGATGAAGCTGTTGTTAGTGAGCAGGGGGGTACAGAAGGGCAGGGAGGTCAGCCAGGTGAGGAACATGGGCAGATCCATGATTACTTTAGATGTTCCTTCAGGAGTCTTTTAAATGTGGCCTTTGGGACAGCTGAGGTAATAGAGGTGGGTAGGGAGTTACAGATTTTGCCTATGTAGTTATCAAAGAGGGAGTCCCCTGCTGTGTTGTTCATTCTTGCAGTCTTAAATAATGTTTTGTTATTAGAGAGGAGTTGTCTGGTATTAGTTTGAGATTCTAGTAAATTAGCCAGAGATGGGGTTTTGTCTAGGAATAATAGGAGATTGTGGGCAAAGGATAGCTGATGAAAGTTTAAGAGATTAGGGAATTCAAGCCAGTCAAGTTGTTTTAGGGTTTGGCAGTGGTTGGGCACAACAGGGGGCATCAGTCACAAATTTTGCAATTTGATTGTAGCAAATGTTGAGTTTGCCAATTTTCAGTTTTGGGTAGGTTGACAAGGATGGATTAGGCATATAATAAGGAAGAGAAAAGGTGAATTTGAGTAATTGTTATCCTAGCATGTTGTGTTAAGAAAGGTTTATTTTTATATAGATTGCCCATTTTTTGTGGATATTTTTAATGGTTTGGTTTATATGTTGAATGAATTTGAGATTGTTAACAATGGTAACCCCTAGAAATGTGGTGTTAGTGTCAGGGGAGATGATGGTGCCATATTTGGAGAATATATTAAATGGGATGGGTGTGGTGGTTGATTTGTTGGGTGTAAAGAGCAATAGTTTGTTTTTTGGGGCTTTAGTATTAGGTGTTTGTTAGGGCGGCCATGGTGGTGCAGCGGATTATGTTGCCACCTCACAGCAAGAGGTTCTCTGGTTTGATCCTTTGCTGTGGTCGCGTTGGTTTCCTCCTGGTGCTCCGGTTTCCTCCGACATCCCAAAGACATGCTGTAGGTGGATTAGACACTCTAAATTGGCCCTAGGTGTGAGTGTGTGTGTGCCTTCTGTGGAAGGTTGGGTGCTGGGCTGGCAACTCGACACTCTAAAACTCCACTGCCAATCATGAGCAGACAGGTGATCCGCTGTGGTGACCCCTAACTGGGAAAAGCCGAAAGAAGAAGAAGTATTAGGTGTTTGTTAAAAAACAGTTTTCAGTGGCACAGAAGGCTTGATGGGTCATAGAGAGAAATTTCTGAGCATCAATGGCTGAACAGACAAGTGCAAAGTTGTCAGCGTATTGTATAACTGCTACTTCTTTGTAGATACTGTGGAGATTATTGGTGAAAATGGAGAACAGGAGGGGACCTAAAATGGAACCTTGTGGGACCCCTGTGGTAATGGGTTGCAGTGAGGATAAGTTATTGTCCCACTGTTCTGCTTGTTGTCTTCCTTGTAGGTAGTTCTGAAACCAAGTTAGGGCTTGGTTACTTAGGCCAAGATCAGTGAGGGCATGGAATAGGCCTTAGATAGGTCCAGAAATATGGCAGAGGTTTAGTTTGCTTATGTGTTTGTTTTGGTTAATGAGGTTTGTGAAGGAGAGTAGGACAGTGGTAGTGTTATGTGCTGGCCTAAATCTATGCTGTGTAGGAGAGAGAAGGTGGTTGTTAAGTAGATATGACATAGGTTAGTGGTGGATGCATTTCTCAAGTATATTGGCTAGTGGAGACAGAATGGCTATGGGGCGAGAATTGGTGAGGTTGGTGGAGGTTCCACCTTTATGGAGAGAGATAATATAGGACGTTTTCCAGATGAGTGGGATTAACATTTCTGAGATAGATCTGTGTAGAAGGATGGATATGTGGGGGGCAAGTTCGTTAGCAGCCAACTGAAGGAATTCAGCAGATAGCCCATCAGCTGCTAGTGAGGTAGGTTTGAGTTTGAGTAGCAACTTTTTGACATAGTTAGTTGGGAAGGGCTGAAACTGGAAAGTAGTTTTGGGTTTATCAACAGGTTCTGCGTGATTAGCAGTGGTGGACATAGGCTGTTTTTGAACAAGGTTAGATATAATTTTGATGAAGTATTTGTTAAATGTGCCTGGTATATCTGTGATTTCATTAGTGGAGGTGGGATATGGGGGTGGAGGGTCTGCCATGGTGGAGTATATTGTTTATTCCTGCCCAGAATTTCTTGGGGTTGTTTTGGTACTTGTTTTGTAGCTCTAGGAAATAGTTCTTTTTGTTTAGGAGAACTGATCTTTATGTCTCATTTCTGAGCTTCTGGAATTGTACATTAGCTGCTGTGGTTTTAGTGGCTCTCCAAATATACCAGGCTTTGTTCCTTTTGGAAATTCTCTTTGTAGTCTCCCTGGTGAGCCAGGGGGTTGTTTTTATTTTGAGTTTAGTGCTGTGGGATGGAGTGTGGTCATTTAGGATACCTAGGAATGTGCTATTGAAATGGTTTATGGCTTCTTCTAAGGTTAAAAGTTTTAGTATGTTCCAATTATGGTGTTTTAGTTCGAGTTTGAATTTGTTGGGGTCAAAGTTTTTCATGTTGCGGGTTGTTAGTGATTTGGGGGTTAGGTTGGATTGGGTTTTGAATTGTAATAGGAAAGTGGGTTGATGGTCACTGAGGGAGTCTGGGAGGATGCCTGCATGGTATGAGGTGTTGGTCCTGTTCATTAAGATCCAGTTTAGGAGGCATTGTTTAATTTTTGGATTACCTGTTCTATTGTTAGTTTGGATAATTTGTGAGAAATTATAGAGGTTAATATGGTTGGTGGGGTTAAAGGCTGAGCAGATATTCCAGTCTATGTTGAAATCACCAAGGATGATGGTTTCCTGAGGGAGGTTTTGGCTTGATCATTGCAGGAAGGTTTCCAGGGTTGGGATGTTATTGCCTAGTAGTATATGGCATGTGACAATATTGACTTGACTTTTTGTTGCTAATTTTGAGTTTAGCTAGGAGGATTTTAGAGTTGTCGAAGGAAGGGCTTTGCAGATTAATTGTGGTGATATTTAGGGTATTCATATAGAGTAGGGCTACCCCTTTCCCTTTTTTCAGATATTCTATATTGGCGATGTACATTGTATCCAGTGGGTAGGAATTCTTTGTCTGTTGTAGTGGGCTTTAGCCAGATTTCAGTCAGACATAATATATCAGGGCTATAGGTGGAGAGTAGTGCATGCAGTAAGTGTACCTTATTGCATCTATTTCCTCATTGTACTGGGCATGCTCACAAGGAATTACAGTAAAGACTACAATAACATCAACCGACCAACGCAAAGACAAAAGAAAGTATCATAGCACAGGCCTACTCACACTTTCTGATGATGTGGCAGTATGCCACATTTTAAGAATTCTTTAAGACATCATGTCTGATAAAGCCATAGAATATGAACAAAAGAATGACAGTAACACATAAATGTTTGTATGAAGACATGTGACACAGATCATTATCATTTTGAAAATAAATAATGCCTGTGAGCATGTTAGCATGTTGCCAGACTCTAACACATGCTGAGACCACATCTCTGAGAGATGTGTACCAGCCATTGTCACTACAGAAAGAAACACATCTGTTGTGTTAAGAAGAACCCTCATGAAGGGATTATATCACTATCCTATTGTAAAGGGTATGGCTTGGAGTGCAAGACCTTAAAAAATATAACCTCTTACTGTGCCCTATCTACGTTCTTTGCCTAAGCCATTTGTGTCTGTCACAATTGTCTGACAGATAGATGTCACAATATTTCAACCCCTGCCTATTATACTACATACTCTACAGAGAAACTGTACTGCCACAAGGGATAGCAATGGAGCTTGTCACAAATAACCCATATCAAGGTAAGAAAGTGCTTTTGATGTTAATTTGTTCAATACAAATATGTCTGAGTGATGAAAAGGATGTTGCCATTGTGATGTTCATACAACTGTGAATGGTCTGATGTAATTTTTGGATGGCCAAGTCACTTGATCCCCTTCTCATTGTTTTCTACACACACAGTCCCAGATTCAATCCACAGTATAGCTGCACAGATGTGCCATACAAACTAGCATTAACTGCATCTGCACTCACACTCCAAGACTCCTAGTACACATGTTTTGACTACCATGAAATCCCCAAATGTATTAAAAGTTGTTTGTCCAACACAAAATTGGATAGAAATTACTTTATGCAATGCTTTTCGTGTCACATCAGTACTCACACAATGCTATCATTTGATGGGGTTGAACAGCCCCTTATGTAAGTTCACAAGCTAACAAAATGTGTATTAATTACACCAGTGCCAGTGGAAATCTTACCCCAGCTGTAAGAGTCCACCTATGTGAAGTTATTGCATCAAATCACTGTGATGCAAACCAATTGTCTGAGTAAAATGGGTATGGGAGGATCTCCCCACTGTAATTGTACACATTAAACCTATTGTGGTTGTCATTCATGCATAGCACTATAGTGACACACAGTGATGTAGTCACTCACTATGGGTTTTGATCACCTACCTATGCAACCACAGAAGCTACATGAAATTGTGTAAACTCAATGTGCTATAGAAGTCTTATTGCAATGTGAAATATTTGTGTATTTGAAAGTATTAAATCATCCTATTCTTGCAAGGCATATGTGTGCATTTAATTTATTAAAAAAAAATGGTGTGATTTGTCTCATTATCACACAATATTGCATGCTGATAAGTATACCCAAACACACGGAATGCATAATGCAGTTGTCACTGTGATTGTAGAGTCACTGTCATGTACAATGTGTAGATAATCATGGATCCTAAATCATGGCTGACTAAGGCAACAAACTGCAGAACTTGTCTTATTTTGTCACAACATATGAGATGGCTCACTATTAGTAGTAGAAAAGGCAAATTTAATTGAATTGCATCATCAGTGTAAAACAAAGCATTTGTCTGTGAAAAATAGAAAGTATTTTAAGAGGAGTCCACAGCTATACATTTACACAGTAGGTAGGTGGGTGACAACATTTCTACTTATATGTACATTTGCACTCATACTGATACAACTGAGTCTAAACATGGATTCAAACTGATTAACTTAGAACACACACTAATGGACATTGCATGAATCTCAGACACCACATGAGATGTTAGTTTACAACTGTGACAGGGCACATTTGAATTAATGTCATCACCAATGTTTAATGGGGTGATAGTTCTGCTAAAAAAGAAAACAAGTGGTGGATGAACACAGTAACACTGTACAGCTATACAGCAGATATGTATTTGGAGCCTTTTCTATGCAGCATTAGAAAGAAACACACAATCATAGTAATCACTAACCATTGATTTCAAACCATTTAGTTTCAATCCATCATAGTTACATAGTCTAGAGAGCATAGTATCAACAGCCAGTGCCACAGGGGAAGTTATATTGCAAATGTGCAGATTGGAAAGCATTATCTAATTAGTGTATTGCCAAAACTGGGTTTTGTATAGGCATGTGAGAAACTGATAAGGGAGCCTTCTGTCATTGTAAATATGTCACCTAAGTGAAAGTGTTCATAAAGGATGTTGTGGTGCTGGCAATTGTACATGCATGTACACACAGTCATACTAGTTAATCACTGTGAGATTCAAACCACCTACCTATCTAGTTACAGAGCACAGTATTAATTGCATGTGCCACAGAAGAAAGCTCATTTCTACATTAAAAGTGTGCACTTCTTGACGTATGACCTCTTCAGTATGTTGCAGAGAAGATGTCTGTGTTAAAAGTAGGATATGGTGATGGAGAAGTCCTCTCCCAGGTTAAATGTTTCTCTTGAATGGCAATATACACACTACAACTTTTTATGAGGCCATGCATACCTGGCACTAGAGACACACACACACACACACACACACACACACACACACACACACACACACACGCGCGCGCGCGCGCGTGCGCACACACAGGTCTGGCATTGAAGGATTTAAACCACCTGCCTATGAATTCATACTATTTAGAAAGTTTAGAAAGTACAGGATTACAAACAAGTCCCACAGAAGTCTGACTTCAAACATGTCAAAATGGACATTTGAAAGGATTAAAACATCAGTGTGTTGGAAAGAAGCTATTGTGTATCACATTTTTTGGTGAAAAGGCATGTGTCATGACAGGTAGAAGTAACAGCAATGTGCTGATCACAAGTAATTACATAATGCTCAGATAAGTTATCTATCTTGCCATTCATGCACATTATGTTAGTGTGAAAGACAGGCACCACTGTCACATTATAGTGTTTTGATGATAGTAACACTTGTAAAACAGTGGATTGACAACCAAGGATTCATGGGTAAAATTAAAAAACAAAAACAAATGAATCAAACTTCTGTGCAGAGCCAAGGAGGTAGAATGTACCATTAAACTACCACAAATTCATAGTGGCAATAATTCCAAAAGAATAAAGCATCAGTGGGTAAAACACCACTATGATTTTATTGGTAATAAGTACTATATGGTTTCCTCCCCTTACAGTCACAGGACTACATCAGAGTACAAAGAAATGCAAAGGTTTCCTATTTAAAGTAAAAAGCCTGTGAAAAGGAAACATTGTAACCAATGGGCTCTTTTTCTTAAAGACACATCATATACAATATGTTGCATTGGTACATAGTTCATTGACCTTTTCACAACATACTCTAAAAATATCAGAATAAACTTAAGGTTTAAAACATCGTTTAAAATTATATCTTTTCTGATAAAATACCATATTTTCTATTTGTATATTTAATGTAACAAAATAAATTTAGATTACACCATTTAGGAAGTTATAGCCTTAAGTTTCAATAAAACATACAAAGGAAATTCTTTAATTTGAACCAAAGTCACTGGTGGCATTTGTTCTAATTTGCCACTCGGCTTCTTTACACTTGAACTTAAGTTTCCAGGGTCCCCCCTAGTATAAGTCTCAATAACATCAATAATGAAAAACTTAAAATAATGCCTCTGGTTGCTGGCAATGTGTTTCCAAAGACTATTTCTAATGTCACATTTCCTAATGTTCCTATCAAGTTCATATATTCTCTCTTTCAGTGTTCTTTCCATCTTGCCTATGTAGAAGCAAGAACACATGGAACATTGAGCAATGTAAACCACTTTCTCAGTTTTACAACTGCATTTTCTCAGACAATAAATTCTCCCAAATCCCTTAACACATACGTGAAGAATAATTACAACTGAAACATTCTGCCATCAAATAAATTCTCTGTTTCCTATAACGGATTGGTTTCATCCTTTCCAAGTAGTTTTTGAGATTCTTATCTTTCCTGAAAGTCACTAAGGGATGATCATCAATTTTCCTTTGTTTAAACCCCCACTTTTTAAGATTTACAATTATTTATTATAATGTATTGGATAATTCTAGCTTCATTATTGTAAGTAAGGATACAGCTCTTATTAAATCTGGTGTCCACAACTATATTGGCACTATTTGTATTACCATCCCCATTCATGCCTAAAAGGGGTTGTAAAAATGGGTCAATCTTTTGTGTATAACCTCACAAAAAATTATTCTAAAAATTTGACAGGGTATTCTTTATTTAATAACATATCCTCAATGGTCCCCCCCTTATCAAATGCTACTAAATCTGAAGTCATCCTTACTATATGTACTAGTTGCCCTTTTAAAAGGGCTTTCTTCTGATCTAGCAGGTGTCAGCTTTAAAAATGAAGCAAGGAATTAGAATAGGTCGGTTTCCTATACAAAGTTGAGGTAAATAATTTGTTCACTCGATCAGTTCTTAACTCTATGTCCAGATAATTAATGAAATCAGTAGATTTGATCATTGTGAAGTTGATAAAGTTGGTAGTGTTATTAATATAAACAAATAAATCATCTAATTTAGCTTCACTGTCTTTCCAGACTATAACTATATCGCCCAGGAGATGTCCATAAAGGCTCCAAGATTCATTAAAAGGTGAACTGAACATAATTGTGTTCCCAATAGGTTAAAATTATGCTTGCAGAAATAGGGACACAAGCAGACCCCATTGCAATACCTTTAATCTGTTGGTAGATTGCTGTCTTGAACCAAATAAAGTTGTTTAATACAATACCAATCCCATGAATGTAAGGGACAAAAGCGCTTAGTAGCTATTGTTTTATTTGGATTGCCAATAAAATCATAGTGTTGTTTTACCCACCAGTGCCTTATTCATTTGGAATTATTGCCAGTACAAATTTGTGGTGGTTTAGTGGTATGTTGTACCTCCTTGGCTCTGCACAGAAGTTTGAAAGATTCATGAGTGTTCACCTCATGATGATTGCATGCAAATATTAGTCATTTGTGGTATATTATTCAATTGTATATGGTCATACTTGGACACTGTAAAGTTTAAATAGAAACAGACAGGTCATAAATATGACTCTGCACTGTTCAATACCACACATGAATTCTGTGTGAAAAGGTTCCATACCATCGTACACTAATTCCCAGTTTAAGTGATGGAGTGCAGGCATAACTTTACAGAATGATGTGTTCAGTCAACACTACACTGAAACCATCATATCTTGAGTGCAACACTCCATTAACACAGACAAAAGTTACAATATCCACTCACATTATGTTTTTAAATTTCACCCTGAAAACAAAAGCTGAACAGTAGGTGATGTTATTAGAATGTTCCTCATTGCTAGGTGATTATTTGAACAACTAATTGACAGGAAAAATAACTTTTTCAAACACTTGACTGTTATTTTCAAAATAAGACAGCTGAGACTGTTAAGCTGTGCAGTTAGTCAAATGCTGAGCAGTTTGTGAAGAACAGCAGCTATGTGAAGAGTTGCAGTCAGTTGCAGTGCTATGCTGTTATACTCTGGATTAGATCAGGGACAGTATTCTCTAGTTAGATAGAAAACTTTAGTTATTCAGATGGAGTTTTATCTAGAATGATGGACTTTTATCCTACAGTATAATTGTATATTTCTGGTGATTGAATTCTGGTGTTTCTTGAAAGCTATTTATTTACATTCTTGTAATCATTTTACTTATTATTAAATGTTTTTCATTACTTTACGTTGTGGCTGGAAATCAGTGTTTTTCTTTAGAGTTTAGAGAATGTTTAAACCCATTTGCTACTCCCAAGGTCCCCTCAAAGGCCTGGCTGCTCTGGTCATAGCTATCATTTATTTTGATATTTCATTTTTAGAACTAGACACCCCTTTAGAAGGGTATGAAGACATTCTGATTGGTGGCAGCATTACCATATTATTTTGGGGAAGGAATACAGCTGGAAATCTGTGTCAGTCTTTCCCAGAAGTGTTTGGATGTGTGAGATATAAATTTACTTTGAGCGTGAGTATATCAGAGGTCTTAAACTGGGACACATTCCGGTGAAGTGTCTAATAAGTAGTTACATTCGGGGTGGACAGAAGTATATGGTCCAGTTCCAGATTATAGAGCATGTTTCTGTTGTGCTCTAAGGGGAAAATTGTGAAATATTACCCCTGTTTAAGTGACAGTCTCACAATGGAGGCAGTAGTGAGAACTGAAACTCCTTAGGTACTGACTCAAGATAGTAAGGGATATCACAATAACTGTTGGCAGTCCGGTGGGATATTATCGGGATGTCACATTTATTGGTGGTAGCCTGGTGGGGTATTGGCCAGACATCACAACAGGTATGGTGTATAGCTATGCTATCCTCATATATGGGGACTGTCCATGTATTTCAGACATGTTGCAATTATTGGTATGGAATTGTATGCGTTTATATGACATAAATGAGTAATAAAATCAATACATATATAAAATACATGTATGTATTATAATTAATATATTTCAAAATATTGATGGAGATAAAACAACATTCATCATATCAACATATGTGTGTATAGAATTATAGGATCATAGGAGGTTACTAGGCTAATGGCCCTGGGGCCCTTACAACCCTAGCCAAGAGTTTATCCCCAAAAATAAACCTTAGTCAGCACCTGTTGCCCCTGTCAATGAGGGACACTGGTGGAACCTCTGGGACAAATTTTTGGTTTCCCATCCACACATCAAGGTTGCACTTGAAGAGGATCAGCGAGGTGTTCTTTTTTGACGTGCATGGGAAGTCTATTCCAGAGATGGGGCAACCTCTGGGAGACAAACCTGCCTCTCCAGCAGGTTTTGTTAATGTTACATATTAGGTTTAGTCCTTTTGAGTGGGTAGTGTGTGAGGAGTTAGACTTATGGATATGGAGCATCTCTAGTAGGGCAGAGTCTGAGATTGCCTTGTAAGTGAGACACAGATCACCCCATAGTAACCTGTATGATACCAAGTAGAGTGATAGTGATTTGAGCCTGTCTGCATAGGACAGGTGTTGGAGGCCATGAATTGTCCTTGTGAGGTATTTCAGTGGTATTTCCAGTTGGTGCAGATGCTTAGAGAAGTAAATCCCAAATGAGACATTATACTCAATTACTGGTCTAATGAGGGAGGATTACAGAGAGGTAATAACCTCCTTTTTTCTGGATGCAATCCCTTTACTTATGAGATGAATCAAGTAAAAGGCTTTTCTGACCACTGCCACTACATGATGGTTGAATGTGCAATATTGCACAAATGTGCCATTGTACTATGCCTGCTAAAATATAAAGCCTTGATTGTACATAATGTCCTGCAGAAATGTCTTGTAAGATATGAGTGTGTTGTTAATGATTATGAAACACAAGGGACCAAGCTTGTGAATGCTGGTGGAAAAAACAGACAATGGAAACACTATGAAGCAAGGAGGTTTGTAGGCAGCCTACTTCATACCACTATTTACAATTGAAACATCCCATATGGTGTACATTCAAGTCTGCAGCCTGTTGAAGAGATGATTGTTATCAGCCTGCCTTTACATAGCACAGTAATGCTAACAAAGTAGTGTAACGGGTATCAGACTTATTTGGCTTTGGGCAAAAACTCACAAGATCTTGTCATAAAATGTGTACTGCCATTTCCCATAAGTCACATGCTTGGCACCAGGTATCATGCACATGTTGAGGAGAAAGACTGATGAGACAGAAGTGGTGGGAGGAGGGAAAACACACCTCCCAACCCTCCAGAATTTTGTGGAATGTCTAGATTTTTGCGTCATATTTTCGGTTTGATCCTCATAAAATTTGTGGTTTTCTGGCAAATCACTGAGGATTTAATTCATTATTTAATGACGTACATTTGAGTTTCAGTTTTCCCATCTTTTAGAAAATTAATTTAAGAAAAATCTTGTTATTCTATCAAGTTTATAAGTTTATAAGAGCAATATTTAAAATATGCTCCTACTTTGGACCTCTGTACCCCATTATTTTCAGCTCTACCCAAATTTCTTGCCCCAGCAAGTTGAAATCTATGGGAGACATTTGGAGGCATACTAAGAGATACATTTATTTATGATACATTTCTACACAGCTTTATGGTATGTTACTCTTAGGATTTATTCTGTCAGATTCTATACATAGAGAGGCAAAAGATGAATGGGTGACAAATCCAAACGTTAGGGCCACTTTTTAAATACTATCCTTATCAACTTCCTTGGATAATACATTTTCTGACCTGTATGAAGTCTGAAAATCAAATGTGTGGCATTACTTAATGACTTCAAACCTTAATAACTTGCAACAAATTCATGTTTTATGATGAGCACACCACAATATGTACACTTTAGAAGTGTTGCTCTGTACAACAAAGTGTTTCCAATATGGATCACTAAAGAGAAAGAGACTGGAAGCATGATGGGACATAAGGATAGTGGTAGGTCATAACATAGGTGGCACACAGTTACACAAATACCATAAATATTAAAATAAGTGGCATAATCCTGTGACATACTTTTGCACTGGAATCCTTGACAGTCTAATAAAAATGCAGAGACCAGATAATTATCTCAACTCACCACATAGTATGAGATCCTATGTGGGGAATTATTTCAACTCACCACATAGGAACTCGTACTTGCTTGTTTTGAAGTCAGACATTTTAAAGGGCATTGACAACAGGTTGAAGAAAGGGAGAATGTAAGCATCAGCCTTCATCACAGTTATAACAATTGTAACAATACTTAGGGTGTATGTGACAACCTTCAGCCAAGTAAATATGTAAGAGTAACTGTTTCAAACTTTTGGTAATTTTAGTCTGTTTTGCTATAGGGCACTGGGCTTAGGCATATTTGGATGGAAGTAACTGCAGAACTGTAGTCTAAGGCAAAAATTCACCCATTTATTGCCATAATATGTGAACTGCCATTTATTGACAGTTAAAATGTTACTCAATGCTAGGCATCATGGAAATGCTGAAGGCACTGACTGCTGACACAGAAGGTAGGATAGAGACAAAGAGAAGGGGAGATGGAGACAGACAGTAAACATTTCTGTTTGCATGCCATTTCTTTTTTCTCAAAAAAATTTTTATTAAATATATAAATAACAAGACAGTTAGAAGTTTTATACATGAACAGTAGGTATAAATAAACATATTTCGACTCATAGATGAGAAAACAATCCTTCAGGAGATTTAACATATTATTAAGTAATAAAGCAATACGCAATATGTACACTATATACAAGTTAGGCAACCTGAAAAAAAAAAAAAATTTAACATTAACTATTTATTATATTTAAGACTTTTTCTAACACTAACTTTTTTAATGCTTTTTTTTTGGACTTCTAACTAAGTGCCTTTGAGCATCAATATATGAAAAAGCCATTTTCTGGAAAGTAACCCAATTTAGTTTGGTTCGATCAAGCCAATTTTGTATTATGTAAAGTTTTAGTAATGAGCAAATAAAATGATAACATGAATATCTAATTTTGAAAGATGAATTAATGGAATATGAAGAATAACAAGTTCCCAGGACAATGTAGACTTTTGGTACCCCATTTTCTGCAATCTGACTTTCAAAGAGGTCCATAATCTGTGAGAAAAATGACAATACCATAAGATATGTAGAAGGTCTGCTTGGGGGTGAGAACAACATGAACATGATGGGGATTTACTTGGGTTAAATTTATTTAATTTGTATGGGGTATAGTAGGCGTCATTATTAATCATTAATTGTGTATATGATAATTTTTTAAAAGGGATAAATTCCTTTGTATATCTAATGGCCAAAAGTTTCTGAGACTCTGACAATTGGGAGTTATAACTTAACCAAACATTTGATAAAAGACAATTATGGTCCATTATTAAGCTATTGATTAACTTATAAGAGTTTGAGAGCATTTTATCTGATGAGGAAAGTATTTTGATAATCGTGTTGAGGTTTTTCATTTGTAGTTCTATGTGGTCTAAACATAAAAACTTGTTTTTAATTATTACTCTTAGTTGACTAAGGATTGGTGAATAGTTCCAATTTACTTTCAAAATTTTACGCCAATCGGGTATAGATAAGTCAAGATATTTCAAAACATCTCTAACTTTTAAATTTTTTATTAAAGGATATTTTGTTAAGTTAAAGGGTTTGTTGTCTATCATTATATTTGGGTTTAGATGAATTGGTTGAATAAGGTGAGAAATCTTTTCTAGATTACATAGTTTGAGTAAGGTTTGGAAGGCTCTAATCTTTTGTTTAATTACAGTAGACATATTTTTAATAAATAAACTATCCAAAGAGATAAAAGGAATAGCTTCTGGATTTATATTTTTTGAAATGATGTAATTGTACCATAATTTTATCCATAAAGAATGATTTGTATAAGAAATATTCTTGAAATTAGATATGGTGAGAAGTTTATTAGATGAGACAATCAAATAATAGAGATATAGATTAGGAAGGCCTAAACCACCCTTGTCCTTCAAAATTGACAATCTGGAATAGGAAATTCTAACAGAATTAGGGAACCATAAAAATTTTGCCAAAGCTTTATTTACAGACTCAAAAAAAGATTTTGGAATTATCTGATCAGATGATGTGAACTGGTAAAGGAATTTAGGCAGAATGTTCATTTTAATTATGGCCTTTGATAAAAGTGAAAGGTTTAGATGTTTCCATCTGTCCATATCAGATAATATTGAGTTCCATACTTTATTGATGTTATTTTGAAAAGAAGATTTATTATTGTGTTCTAAATTGATACCTAAATATTTTATACTATAAGTAAACTGAAAATGATGATCTGAAAACAAAAATGATTTATGTGCTGAATGATTTAAGGGAAAGATATGAGTTTTAGAAGAATTTAAAAGATAATTCGAAACTGAAGAGAAGTAATCAATGGAGTTTGTTATTTTTCTATAATCAGATAATGGAGTTTGGAAGTAAATAACTAGATCATCAGCGAAAGCTGAAAAATGAATTTTGGTATTAAGAATTCTGGGGACATTATGAAAAGTATTTTGAATAATATACAACAACAAAGGTTCTAAATAAATGTTAAAAAGAAAGGGAGACAATGGACAACCCTGTCTTGTTCCTCTGGTAATATTTATAGGAGAAGAAAATTGACCATTAATGTAAAGTCTAGTGAACATATCTTTGTATAAAACTTTTAAAAAATTTATAAAGAATAAAGGAATATTGAAACATGACATAGTTTGAAAGAGAAAGTTCCAACAGACTCTGTCAAAGGCATTTGATGCATCAATGATCAGAGCATATATAGGGTTTGAATTTTTTTAATGAGATGAATGATAGACTCTAAGGACAGAGTATTATCCCAAGCATGTCTGTGGGACATAAAACCTGATTGATCTAGGGAAATAATTGAGGGTAAAATCCGTTTCAATCTGTTAGCCAAAATAGATGATAAAATCTTAATATCTACGCTTATTAAAGAAATGGGTCTATAATTTATTGGGTCAGATTTTTCTTTATTATTTTTAGAATTAGGATGGTTTTAGATGTATTCCAATGAATATCTGAGATATCGTTAACTCTTATATGATTATATACTTTGAGAAGAAAGGGAAGAATTACCAATTTGAAAGTTTTGAAAAATTCTGGAGTAAAACCATCTGGACCAGGAGATTTTCCCAATTTAAGATTATCAATTGAATCCGAGATTTCTTGTAACAATATAGGAGCAGAACGTAATTTTTGTTGACTATCATTTAATTTAGGGAAATGTAGAGAATTTAAAAAGATTTTTAAGTGATTATCATTAACTGAATTAGAAGAACCTGAATATAAATCAGTATAGAGAGAAGTGAATAGCTGAATTATCTCTTCATCCGTGTTATATAATTTATTTTTATAAGATAAAGATGAGATTTTCGGTCTTTCAAAATTAACTTTAATAATTCTCGCTAATAATTTAGAAGGAACCTGGGCCCATTCTGAATATGAGGCAAGTAATTTTTGTTCAGCTAAAGAGAGATTATTTTGGTGAAGCAAAATTAAATTATTTCTGACAGTCGAGAATTTGTTTTTCTATAGTAGGGTCATGATTCAGTCTAAGATGATTTTCCAAGGAAAAAATTCTAGATTTTAAGAACTCCTCTTTCTTAAAGTATTGCTTTTGAAAAAGCTGCTTTACTAATAAATAATCCTCTTAATCTCACTTTACATGCAGCCCATTGTATGTCATAAGGAATGTCTGATGACCCCAGGTTATTTTCCATTTCCTGTAATATTTCTGAACATTGTTTGCAAATACCTTCATTTAGCAGTAAATTATTATTTAAAGACCACTTATTAAAGTCAATTTTATTTTTAATATTAGAGTTTATGTTTAATTTTAGTGAGATTCTTGAATGGTCCGAAAAGAATCTAGGTTCAATGTTAAAATCCAAAATATATTTTGAGATATAATCAGAAATTAGAAAGAAATCCAATCTGGACCACGAGCGGTAACACTTGGAGTAATAAGTATAGATATCATTCTTATTTAAGACTTTAACATTGTGAAGTGGATCAATTAAATTATATTCCATCATCAAATCATTAAGGGCCATAGTAGATTGATAATTATAAGTGGCAGTGGAGCGGGAGCGATCAATTACAGGATTTATTACTGCATTCCAGTCACCACCCACTATAATATGGTGGTCTTTATAGGATGTGAGAATATTATAAATTTTTAAAATGAACAAATGTTGTGAATTACATGGGCCATATAAGTTTAAGACTAAAAGAGGTTTGTCCAGACCAACAATAGAAGTGGTAAATAAGCACCATCTCCCCTCATTATCAAATTTCTCATCAATAATGTTCCCCATGAATTTTTGTTTAATGATTATAGCTACTCCTCTGGAATTAGATGAGTCACCTGAAGCTACTATCTTTTTGATTCATTTTTAATTTCTCTCTTTATTCCAATCAAGACGCGGAATATGGGTCTCTTGAATAAAACAAATATTTGCCTGTGACTTAAAAATCAAATGAAATAATAATGACTTTTTGGCTTTGCCTTGAATACCTCTAACATTCCAAGAATCCAATATTATATCAACTGGCATATTCAAGGCATACAATCATTATTGATGTTATAAAGGTGAACTCAAAGTAAAAATTCAATAATACTTTAAAAAAGAAAAAAAAAGAAAAAGCAGCATTTGAATATGCAATCGGGTCAACAAATATCATTTGCTGAAAAATAAAGAAAAAAATTTTTCAAGAGCAATAAAATGTATATTAATATCCTTTATCCTAACCCTAGTGCCTACCCACCAATCACCCTGTGATAAAGGAAGATCAGAAGTGAATAAGATAGAAGTTGTAATTATAAATAATAATAACATCGGATTAATATAAAAATTGCTCAAAGGAAGCCTAACACAAATTAAAACCAGAGTAATACTACTAAAACTATATACAAGACTAACTAAATTCAAGATGTCCAACATACTCAATCCCTACTTGAAATACTAAGCTAAAAGCTCCTATTATTAAGTAAAAATTATAGTGATTAAATGCATTTCCTCAAGTATTTCAAAGAAGAAAAAAAATAGAATAAATTTTGATTAACTAAAACAATACGGCATAACAAGTATTACAATTAAAACAGAACATATGTTAGGTAATGTAAATAAATATAAAGAAACCCATCTAATAACACTATCATATATGTAAACAAAACAGTGAGAAATCTAGGGATAGTTGTATCATATATAAGGTGATGTTTTAGATATACATATATATAAAAAAGCCATAAACATTGCTAAACAGATAAAATCATGCACTATCCAATAAACACTCTTTAATGCTTAGTAACTTTTTCCCAGTAGTCAAATAGACAATAAGTGTGATAAAAAACTCAAATAACTATAGAATGAGCATTTAACTATAGTTCAAATAAAGCATAAACTGTCCTCCAAGCGACCATACTCTAAGAAACAATTCAATATAGATGTAAGCTAACTGTCTAAATAGCAGTAATATAGCATCTGCTCACAATGATATATTATAAATTGAATAGGTTTTGGCGCCATCTAATGTTCAAAGATAAATACAAATAAGAACTATTGGATAGTACCTTAAACTACAGTATGTACACTAGATTAAATGAATATTAATGTACTTTCATATGAATTTAAATAAATTTTAGAATACTTATACTAATGGCTCTTTTAAATTATATAGTTAAACTGTCCTTCTAAAATATAAAAGCAATACAGCAAACAGGATGTAAAAACACAGTCCCCGGGATTCATGAAGCTCGGCGCAAGGCCGGCGTAAGGGCTGCGCCGGCAGTGCAGTGAATAGCCGGCGTAGTAGCGCCATATGCATATTAATGAGAGTGCACCGCAACCACAGACACGTGCGTAGTGTACGTGAGCGAGCCCAAGTAGGATGCGTCTGGAGGCGTGGCTAAGCCGGCATGCGGTGAGCAACCTAATGTGCTGACTGCCACGGTCCGCCCATAATAGTAATGGCAGCAGCCAGGGCCCGTGCAGAATGAAACGCATGTAGAGTATGCAACATAGTACCCGTCCCAACTAAACGGAAAAGCAAATACAACCCACGAAGGCTTAAGTGTACCCGTCCAAGGAGCAAAGGATACGCATAAGACCGCGTTTGTCCTGCAATGCACCGTCAGTGGTTATACTCATAGAAGGTGTACAGCAGCATGTCAGCGCGCCACACTGACATAGGAGTAGCGACTAAGGTTACCACCTGTCCCACTTTGTGAGGGGCAGTCCCTCTATGGGCAGTTGTGTCCCGATAAAAAATATTAAAAATGGCAAATGTGCTAAGATTGTAGGACATAATGATATCCCGTATTTAATGTAATGGTTGCATGAATTGGTTATTTCTGTAACTGAAATATCTCAATGTCACAAGAAACAGAATAAGCAACCAAACTGCCACAACAATAAGCTTTTATTTAGGCAAACAAGTGAAGTTCTATGCCATATAGTGACCGTGTGTATGTGTCGGCCTGTAAAATCAGATGTGAGTCCCGGAAATATCCCACCTTG
>NC_056725.1:266255041-266283701 GCF_019279795.1 Protopterus annectens | reverse complement strand
CCCCGGCAAATGCCAATGCTCCCACTACTGAGAGTAAGTTAAGTATGTAATTATTTATGTAAAAGAAATTAACCTAGCTGATATTATGGAGATGTGTATTCCAATATTACTTTATTTATATTACAGCTGCAGGTGTCCGTCGCTTGCAACCGTAGAGCCTATGGCGATAGGCCTGGCATGGTTGCGCCACCAGGCAGGTCAGTAATCCTCTCCCTGTAACTGTAAATAAATATATAAGTATGACAGTTAGCAAAAGAGTGCAGTGTAGTCACTAAGTAATAAAATGTGCAAGTAACAGTGTAAGAGGGTTTGCAATATTGTTTGATTACAAAAGTGTGATGCAGTCTGTAATCCAAACAGAGAAATGAAACAAGTCTGAAATAAAGTCTGAAATAAAGATGTCCCACCTGTAATATAATAGTACATAACCTGCAGCAGGCTGAAAAGTACAGCTGCAGAAGCTGAGTAAAACACATGTGTGAAATATATCCCTGTTGAAATACAGAAACATGACAGAAGTGAGACTGTTGGAAAGGATTGTTATAACTACAGGTAAAACATGTCAATAAAAGCCTAGAATTAAGTACCATCCTGAATTGTAAAAATAAAACAAGTGAGAGTGTGTGAGAAAGAGTTATGAATCCACCAATAAAGTAGTAATAACTCCTGAATAAAGTATACTGCAGTCAGTACAGAATGAAATGAATGTGACAAGCAGAACCAAATAGTAAAATGTGTTGAAAATGTTACACGCAGCTGGAATGTGTATCCCAAAATCTGGATATGTTGCTCTCAGTCTGCAATATGCAGATAGTATGGTTGTCTGAAATACCAAACATCCACAGTTGTCTATAGCTATATAAAGCAAATGTAGCAGGATGATGTAGCTGAACAGAGCCAGATATGAATGTGTATGAATAAAAATGAAAATGTATATTGATGTAGTAGTAACATTCCTATCACCAACTTGAAGTAGGTATCACATAGGAAACTGTAGGCAGAACTGTAGGGTGTATATATCTGCAGCTATTAGAAATGTACAGCATATGTATTGGTATTTGAAGTTGTTAATTAAATTTTCTTCACCCTACCCTATAACCACATATATAAATCCATTCCATAAATTGGTATGTGCAATCACAATTAACACCCTGGACATTTGCCCTGTTGGTTCATACATATTTGCATGTAAGTTGATGCATCTGCCCTGTTCATACATCCAAACCTGATGGCCTGTTGCCATCAATCAACCCTGCATGTTGGACTATATTGCTGTTCAAAACATGCATGTGTTATGCTTGCTGTTCAATGGTTTGAATATCTGGGTGTTTGGTTAATGGGAATACTAATGCATGCTGTTACAACATTGTGAATGGTATTGTCGTTACTAACCCAAACTGTCATGACATAATGCAAAACATAGGGCGTCAGGGAAGGCGGTTCCAACGACCCACCTCTCCCTCCTCAGCTGGCGAGTGCACCTGGCAGTAGTGCCCAGGCCGGACCCTCCTCCGGTGGCCCTGTGCCACCTGCGGGTGGAAGCGCTGCAGGGGATGGGGCTCGTCCCCTCTGCAAGTGTGGCGGAGGAGAACATCCAATCACCCTCCGTAGTGTCCAGACTGTGGTGCATAGGGAGATCCGGGAAGCTGTTCTTGGGCCCCTACACCAGCTTGAGGCACAGGTGGCACAACTAACGGGCGTGCCTGCTGCCCAGCCTACACAGCCCCCAGCACAGCCCCGTCCTGGGCCGTGAAGGCACAGTGGCAACTGCCCATAGGTGGGGATATCAGTTCCACTGTTGCCATCTGTGGGCTCATGGGCTCTAGATATCCAAACATCCGTCGCCGTCAATTGTGTAACCCCCCCACATGTGTCATACACCGTCCCTGTATGCATCTTGTTTGTCTTGTCTGTTAACCTACCCAACCTACCTCCCCAGCTATACCGACTTCCTGTACCTGACATACCACTCTCACCTGAAAAAAAAAAAAAAAAAAAAAAGGGCACTCTGTACCCACAAAAAATTACGCCCCATACATAGCTGCCCATTTTGCACACATGTCTGCTGGACATGGAAACTGTCAATTACAATTGGCTGTACAACAAGTATTATTGTTGTCCTTACACCTCTCTCAGGGGTGGAAGGTTTCAAATGTCACACCAAATTACAAACATATGCACAGCTGTTGCTGATGAAGAAATGGGCAGCTATGGGCCTTACCTACATCCCTCCTGCAAAACCCGAGCTTGTTTCCCTACTGTCTTACCCTCTTTGTGACCCCTTTTTCACCACTTTCCTGTCTCCCCATTTTCATTTCTTTCAAAGAAAATAGCGCAGGTGTGCGCAAGAGTAAGCACTTTTAAGCAGTTGTAAGCGGGTGTGCGCAGAGCTGAACACCAGTGCGCATGCGTGAGCTCCGCGCAAACCAGCGCTAACCCAGTTATAACTGCTTAAAAGTGCCTTAGTCACTCTGAATGACAAGTCCTGTAGTCTGCTCAAAAGCAAAATAAAATCCCACTGTCAGTCCCGAACCCAGGACCTTGGCAACAGTAGTCTGCATGACTTACCACTAAGCCATGACTGTTATATAAGAACATTGTGCTACAATAAATATATCATGTAATAGTAGGAATGAATGTAAAGGGAATATAGGATGTGTAGTACACAAAGCATGTCATGTATATTTACTGTCAAATGTAGTGGATTTCTAGAATAGTAGTGTGTGAACAGAAATAGCCATGTTAGTTGGTAGCTAGTAGGTAATAATGTCACTGTAGCACCTTGCGAGCCACACACATATTCACAGCAGGATAATCACTGCCCATACCCCACAACCTCTTACAGGATCACATCCGGACTAAGTAATAAAAAATGTGGAGCAAAGGGCCAAAAACAGGGACACATTCCAAATAATGCTACAACAAACTTAGACAGTTGAGACAGTAACAGGTTCTGCATTTTGTTGGATGTTTGGAAGGGTATAAAGTCTGAAACTGAAATGTTTGTCCCTATAGTCTGACTTGAGCCCAGAGTGATTTGCCAGAAAAAGCTGTTTATGAGATATTGACCAAAATATGAGGCATAAATGTGGACAACCTGCAAATATCTGTACACTTGAGAGGTCTGACACTGCCATATTTGAATAGTTAAGAGCCTAGACATAGCAACAGTGACTGAGTTACAGGGATGCCCCACAGACTCCCTGTGAAATGTACAAACAGTAGGCAGAAAGGTGTTACAACACATGCAATGGTAACTATGAAGTACTGAAAGTATGCACAGCAGAAATAGTGTAGTAATACATATGCTCATGCTATCCCACAGTCACAACTGCAGAATACCAGACAATTTAATGGGTGTACCCCACTGATATGTACCATTCCATGAGGCAGATAAAAGATGCACCTGAGAGTCTCTGGGGACTGCTCAGCAGCATACTCAAACACCCTAATAGATGTCAAGGCCCACACCATGGCCAGACCACACTCATGCAGTAACACCCTAGCAGATATAGCAAGCATTCCAAGGTGTGAATGTACAGCAACACACTACAGTCAAGACACCTAGCAGGCATACAAGTAGTGAATGTAAAGGGCAAATATTGAAGCCATAGCAACAAAGTGCAAGAGCCACTGCTATATACCAGTTACACCACATGTCCCACAGGAAAGCACACACCCCCACATTAACAGTAGTAGTAGTCTTAGGTGTCAGTGTACATACACACTTAGTACAGGAAACTGGAGAAATGAATGGAGAAATGTTAATCTACAACACATCCAGAAATATGAGATAGATACTAACCTTTACACTCACAGAACAGTGTCCACAGCATACCAGCATGGTCCCTGCCCTTAAACTCTGAAAGGGCTACGCCTATCTCACATACCTTTTTATAGCACTGTCCTGGAATCACAGTGAGAACTGCAATCAGTACACAACTGGCAGCATGCAATTAGCAAATGCTGGCTAACAATTGGTGCAGAGGCCATCACATGCTGTACTCCCAGTCCACACATGCAATACTTTCATTGCACCTTGTGGAGGTAGGGAGAGAGAGAGAGAGAGAGAGAGAGAGAGAGAGAAAAAGCATACACAAACAAAACCAGTCATCAAAACCCACTCGAAAGCTGCCAACTGCCAACTGGAGCAGCAGGACACCAAACCAAACGGCAACGCAAGCAGCTGTGACAAACACAGGTAATGTAAAGTAATACTTTAAAAGTCTACATACTGTGAACCCTCCATATGTGTCATTGGTCTATATCCATATGTATATGAAGATGTGCATAGGGCAGGGGACATACAGCAACTATCAGTGAAGGCTGTACATACATATGTATGTGAGGGCATCTATGTGCACATATCAATGTAGGTTGAATGTAGGTTGTAGTGCAATGTACAAAGTAGGTTTCACAGTTATGTATGTTTAGCAGTATGTTAGTGTGTGTATACAGTTTTGTAAACAAACATGTTGATATACCTATTTATCATATGGATACGTATGTATGTCAATATATGTATGTATGTATGTATATATATATATATATATATATATATATATATATATATATATATATATATATATATATATATATATGTATATATGTATACATACATAGAGAGGGATGTAGGAATACATAGACAGATGTAGATAGAATATGTAGAAACATATATATGCAATACACACATACAGATATAGATATATGTAGATACATATACATAGACAGACAGATCTGACTATCTACAGATATGACTGTATATGACGATCTCACACTCCCCCTGTCCCACCCCCTCTGTCACTCTCACCCCCTCTCTGTCACACACCCCCCTCTCTCCATATCTATAGCAATATATGTACATCGATATATATATATATATATGTGTATATGTATACAGACATATATATATATATACATATATATATATATATATATATATACATATATAGATATCTATATACATATAGAGATATCTATATACATATAGAGATATCTATATACATATAGAGATATCTATATACATATAGAGATATCTATATATATTCTGAGTGAGGCACATGTGTACAGATGTATTGCAACAGGTGCCTGGTGACAAAGGCATGCAGTGAACACCAGTGTCAAAACTGGAGTACCATACCCCATTTCAAATCACCTACACCAGTAACCACCAGATATGTGATTGGCTGCCCACCACTGCATGTGTCAGGGGTGAACAGGGTCATAAATGTGTACAATAGTCCCCCCAATGATAGTCACAGTGGCACACTATTCCTGGAATACCTGCCCATGGTATGTGTCAGCAGACATGGTGTGCCAGCTATGGACATGTAGGTCAGTGTACCCCTCCACACCACACAATGGCTGCCACGGTATGTACCTCACATGACAGCTACAGATATGGAGAAGGACACAGTGACATGTACAACACTGTGACAATGCACTCAAACACATTACCAATGCACAGTGACTGACAACACCACAGAGTACAAACATAGTACCCACATAGAGGTTACCACTCCTGGATTTACATACTTAAGTCACACCCATGACAGATGTCCAACAACCATAGTAACACCTCACACCATCCACAACCTAAATGACTGCTGTGTGTCGTCCGTGACACTGCAGTAGAGAGCACATGGCGGAGGTACAGGTTCCTACCCACAGATAAGACATACCCTGCAATAAACCACACAGCATTAAGAAGCAAGAATCCCCATGAGTACATGTCACACATACCCCTGCTGAATGTTAGTCAGGTAGGTAATATGCCATATGAGTCACCCTGTGTAACTGTTTGACAGGAACAGGTACCATCACATCACATGTGTCACAATGGTCAGGATAGCAGAACAGTATGCTGCTGTAGTCCCAGGGGCAATAGCATATTGTATTGTATTGTATTGTAATGTATTGTAATGTGTTGTATTGTATTGGTATGTAGAGGTGCCTTCTTCGTGGAGTGGAACCACTGCTGCTGTACGCCAGTGTACAGGTACATATCCTGTAGTCAGGCTAGTGTTACATAGCACTTCTATATGTGTGTTTAGCTCCTCTTGGAGTTCATGTAGCATGCAACTGGGGATACCATCAGGTCCCATTGATGCTGTGTTTTCTGCTTTTCTGAGGCGGCTCTCACCTGGACATCTGTGATGACAGGGAGGTTACAGTCAGCTGGGATAAGTATGTCTTAGTTTGGGGGAGGGGGGAAACTTGCACTGAACCTGTCTGCCACAATGTTGCCAATATCTGTGGGTTCAGTGAATTATTTGTTGTTGTGTACTAACTATGAGCATATTGGAGGGTTTCTGACCAGGTTGCTAACGTAACTGAAGAAGGCCTTGTGGTTATCGGTAGTGTCCCCGTTGATTTCCCCTCTCAAAGTTGCCCATGGATGTTTGTATGAGAGAAAATAGCTCCTTACTAGTGCTGATCAGACATGCCTTCCCTTTATGGAATTATGCTCTGTCTTGCAGTAGCTTCCATCTTTTGTTATACAATCTGTCTATGGCTGGGGTCCACCAGACAGGATGCTTTCCCTTTGTGGAGAGTGTCTTGGTCTTATATGGGATTGCATGATCCATGCATTCTCGGAGATGTCCGTAGAAATCATTTGTGAAGGGGTCAGCATTGTGGGTTGTGTCTTCCACTGGCCCAGTGGGCTTAAAGGATACCATGTCAGTGTTACGAAGTGTAAAGTTTGCATTTGAAATGTTATTCACTGTAGTCATTTGTGCTGGTGGTGGAGGTGGGATATGTATATCCAGGGCAATTAGTTTGTGGTAAGCACACAGTAGTTGATGATGTACCCCATACAGTACCTCGGTACAAACCCCCAGAGTGAGGAGGTGCTTTGGACCTGAATCAGTGTTCTGACTGCTGGGGTTTGGTAGTATGTCGTATGGAGTGTGCCAGGTACTGTTGCACAGTTGTTGGCTGAGCACTGATACCTAGCCATTTACATGTGTATCCACCAATAGACAGACAGATGCTATATATGTAAGATATGTTGTATCACAACAGTCGAATAGCATGTGTAGTATGTGTGCCAAATTCCGCTGACATATTTTGCTGATATCATGTTATTTCCTTTTTCAGGACCATGGCTCACCAGCGCAATCCAGCATACTCTGCAGCTGAGGATGAGGAAATACACCAGAGCCTGGTGCGGGATTATGCAATACTCTTTTCCCGCACCAGCCAGAATCAGCAGGAGAGGGCTGCACTGTGGCAAGACCTGGTCCATCGGGTAAATGACATAGGCATGCATAATAGGACATATGAGCAGGTACGACATCACTGCAGTGATTTAATTAGAAATGTCCGTCAGCGTGCGTCGGATATCCACAAGCAACAGGTTGCCACAGGTGGTGGGGTGGCTACACATCCCCCACTCACCAGACTGGAGGGACTACTCATAAGTGTTGTGACTCCAGCCCGCCAACAACAACAACAGCAGCAGACCTGCATCATGATGGAGGCTGGAGCCACACAGCAGCAAGACTACGAGCATGCAGGTAATATGCCATATGTATAGTTGACTGTTGTGTACACTGGTAGTTAATGCATGTGTGAGGTGTGTCCTTGGTTTGTAGCTGTCATCATAGTATTTAATGTGCAAGTGTGATATTCTCAATATCAGCAGCTGACCTGTGAAGGGCAACTGTTGTACTACTGACCTGTATCATACTCAGTAACAATGGCACAGTTGTGCCCACTGACATTAATTTCCTCACTTCTGCAGGTCCCTCCAGTGTAACAGCAATGCAGCCTATCCATGCTGGTGAGTGTGTATTAACAATACCTTTAATAGTCTTGATAGTAATAGTAATATTAGGCTCACTTAGTAGTGCTCTGTGTATGCATGCAAGTGTGTCTGTGTCTGTGTGTTGATATCTCGCATACTGAGTAGTGTGCAAGTGTGCAACTGTGTGCAAGTGTGCAACTGTGTGCAACTGTGTGCAACTGTGTGCATGTGTGCATGTGTGCACCTGTGCATGTGTGCATGTGTGCATCACTGGTAACATTGTGTAGACATTGTAAACTGTGTTTCCTGTTTCCCTCCCACAGGTTCTGGTGCTGCTCTGGTGTCATGCAGCAGGGAACCTGAATCAGGTGCCACGGGTACTGATAATGATGACATCTGTGTAATGGCACAGGAAGGTATGCCAGGGTCCGTCATTGGTCAGCCAATTGACAGTACACAGCTGTCAACCCCATCAATGCGCACAGTCATCCTGCCAATACACCCTTTGTCACCAATGTCCCTAGGTGATAGACAGGATACAGTGGGCATTGACCAGGGTAATGTGGTATCTGTGGCACATGCTTCCCCACACAGCAGCCATGGGCATGGCCCTGAGATGGTACCACACAGACAGATGTCCAGGGGTTCTCGTGGGAGCATCCGTGGGCGTACTGCCCCTGTCAGATGTACCAACAGAGGTCTTACAACCTCAGCTATGTTTCGGGCTGTCATGCAGGCACAGTCACGTATGGAACGGTACACCAGACAGGGTCTGAGGGAGCTGACAGCATGTCGCACAGCCATGACTGACAGTATGCGTGACATTGCGGCTGCCATCCGTAATTTCACCGATGTCATAGACAGACGTTGTGGGGACATATTAGATCGGTTCCACAACTACATGTCCATGAGCCAGGGCAATGGTGGACGGTTGAGGTGTCGACGTGGGCGTATACCAGCAACAGCAGCAGCTGGCAGTCGTCGTGGACGACAACAGGGCCGCGGCCGCCCACATAGTGCCAGCAGCAGCCCCAGCAATGCTGGGACTGTGCTGTCATCAGACCACCCCAGGAGACCACATGCACATGGCTCTGGACAGGCCTGACAGGGATCTGTGTCCAGTCAATGAACACCTGCTTCTGATGACAGTACTCAGTCTGGATTGGTACCAGATACGGTCCGTAGCACCCCTGCAAGGCACAGGTACCATGTCTGTGGCCAGAGACACTGATCTGTATGACCTGGCAGGTACAGTCTGTGGCTGTCCACAAACACCAGTATATGGCAGCCATGAGGTGGAACTGTGTGCATCCATACACACATGCAAATTGACAACACCTAGGGCTACTGCATACACGTACACACTGCATCAACATTGCCCCACCTTGTACTGCTGTCCCTCACCAACACACGTACACATACATGTCAATTGGTGGTATCAGTGGTAGACTCAGGCATACCCTGTGCATATGATGAAACTGTGCCACCTCCTGCACTCTGTAACATCAGTGCAGGTACAGGTTAACATGTTGCTGATGCACAGGGCGACTACATAGACATGTAGTAATAGTATCATGTTGTTAACAGTACTGTGTGCTGATATAATTGTGGGTATATCCCAGCATACAACTAACGCAATGTGAACTGGTAAGAATAAGAACCCACACAGTGAACTGCATCAACCTGCTTTATTACTGAACCAAAATAAAAAGTACTTAGCGCTTTCACCCAAACATCAGGGCATCATCAGAGTACAAAGAATTAACACAAGGCCATTCATATATATACACAATCAATTGTCCTAATCACTTAATTAACTAATTAACATCATAAAATTAATTATTTAATTGAACAATATCACAGTAAAAAGTATATAAAATCACTTGACATCAATAAAACCATGTTCAAAACCTTGTTTAAAATACATATGTAATAAATAAATAAATAAATATATACATATATATAATAAATAGCAACAATACAAAATTAAAATGTTGAATACATATTTTAAATAATATATATAGCTAATTTATAATGAATTTGTAATTATAAAATATTTAAAAATTACTATACCAATATATATATATATATATATATATATATATATATATATATATATATATGTGTGTATATGTAAATAAAAAGAAGGAAAAGAAGAAAAAAATATATATATGTATACAAAAAAGTGTAAATTATACAGTGTTACATAATAACTTATAATATTAAAATATGGTCATATAAAGTGTGACCTGTATTTTAAAATACTTGAAATGGATATGTTTTCATTGATACCAGGTAACATACAGGCATTCAATCTTAATTGCCATAAACATTCCATAGCCTCAAGCATGATCTTATCATCCCCACCTTTGTGTATATTGTGTGGTATTCTACCTATAACAAAAAATATAAATCTTTTAAAGCTTAACATCTGGTGCTATGCATATATAATGCGCTAGTGGTCTTATGTTTCTTAATATCCCTAGCATGCTCCACTATGCGTTCCCTTAACTTCCTAATAGTCTTACCAACATAAAATGCTGGGCATGTGGAGCAAGTAGCCAGATAAGTGACCATCTTAGTGTTGCAGTTACAGTAACCAGGACAGCGAATAGTCTTATTAAAACCCTGTATTGCAACATAAGGACCATCATTAATGTATTTACAGGTGTGGCAGGTACCACATTTACTCATTTTAGATACTTTATACAAATTCCTGTAAATGTTAGACTCATAAATATCCTTCAGATTTCTACCTCTACTGAAGGTAATTTTAGGCTGACTTCCCAACAACTTAGATAGCTCAGCGTTGTTATCAAACACACTTGTCCATGTGTCTTTTATAATGTCAGCTAAAAAATGTGATGTATCGTTAAAGGGCAAAATAAAAGAATCGTGTCTAGCCAAACTCGTACTATTATTGGACAGATTGTCAAATCCATATCTTATTATAGGTTTATATAGTATAGTCCTATTAATATAAATTTCCTTTTTAATAGTATCAATAAGGTTCATTGGGTATCCTCGATCCAAAAACATATTAGACAAAGTCTCTATTTCAAGTTTAAATATACTATCATCACTAATAATTCTTGATAACCTGACCATTTGTCCTTTAATCAGGTTTCTTTTTTGATACATAGGATGACAACTGTCAAAATGTAAAAAGGAATTAGAGTAGGTTTTCTTCCTAAAGATGTTTGAATGAAAACCATTACCATCAATAGACAAAGTAAGATCCAAAAATTCACATTGCTTCTCTTGAATATTACTTGTGAACTTAAGAAAATCAGATGTCGTCCCCAGATATTCAATAAACTTAATCAATACAGATTTTTCACCTTTCCAAAATACAATAATATCATCAAGGTAATGCAGATAAAGAGAAACATTCTGCCACTATATAGATGTAAACACAAAATCATTTTCCCATTTGGCTAATACCAAGTTTGCATATATAGGGGCACATCTGGCACCCATTGCAACACCAGTACTTTGCCTATAAAACTCACCATCAAGATAAATAAAATTATTATCCAACACAATTTCCATTAAATCAACAGTTACCGACATTTACTGGCATCCATATCACTATAGCTTAGTAAACTAGCTTCAAACATTTCCAAACCCTGCTTATGAGGAATGACTGAAAATAAATTAACCACATCAATTGTGGCCATAATTAAATCAGGAATATTCATTACATTGTGTTGTCTGATAAGGTTCAGACAATGCCATGAATCTTTTAAAATATGTGGTAATTTACCAAGAATGTTTTTACAATTAACGTCAATAAAGGATGGTAGGGCCTCAGTTTTAGACCCTTTTGCAGACACAATAGGCCTAAAGGGTGGATTTTGTATATTTTTGTGTATCTTGGGGATACCAAAAATAGTTGGTGTGATGGGGAATTCAAAATTTAAATAGCAATATTCATCTTTAGTTATAATACCTTCCATCAAATAGTCATATATTAACCGATCTACTTTCATATAGGCCCTTGTCATCTCATATTTTGTCACCTTTTCATATGTAGTAGTGTCATTCAGCATTATTGTCATTTTATTAAAGTAATCTGTGTTAGTCATGATAACCACACCACCTCCCTTATCTGGCTTCATAATTCTATAATTATCAGAGGTGGCAATTTCTTTAAGACAAAATTTCTCCGCAGATGTAAGATTCTCAGTCATAACATTTTCTTTCTTTAAAGCCTTTCTGAATTGAATCTCACATAGTTTTTCAAAAATAAGAATCATGGGATTACTTTGTGGAATAAATGTGCTGCTGCGTTTTAATGTCAGATGTGCTATACCACTATGACCAACCAAATGATTATTTGCAAAAAATACTTTAAGGTTTAATAATCTAGTATACAATTTTAAATTAATTAAAATTTTACCAATGTCAAGTTTAAAAGAAGGAATAAATCTAAAACCTCTTTTAAAAAGAGCTAAACAATCATTTCCAAACTGTATACCAGTGTAATTGTACACACTAAAACCACCTTCGGTAATAATAAGAACATCATTAATATCAGAGCAGTTCTCAGTCAAATTGTGTGCTCTATCATCAAGTATATCAAAATTAGACATATTAGTAGTATTGTTGAACAAATAGGTAACAGAACCATCACTATTAAAATCATTGCCATAACCAGGAGAGTCATGTAAAGTGTTAATCTCTCTAAGATCTTCAGTTCCTATTTGTACCATACATTGTTCTTGTGTGTTGTGTTCCTGTAATAACTGTTCTGTTGTACTGGGCCATACCTGTTGCGTAACCTCTCTGACCTTCTCAGAGTCGGTTCCTCTAAAAAATCAAGTCGCCCTTCAACATAATTAGAATCACAGTAATCAGGGTTGTTTCCATTTCTGTAAGCATCTGGTTGTTCATTGTTACTATTATTATTACCCCTAACAACCTGATCTCTGTCATACACAGATCTGTCTCCTATATTATCAATGTGTTTCATACTTTTATACTGTTTAAAATGAGAGAACACTTTTTTATTCTTATAATCAAAGGAACCACATTGTAATTTATCATTTTTAATATCCAAGCCCCTACTAGTAAACTTGTCCAAGTCCTTATAAATCTGTTCTAAACGAAACTTATTGTGCTCAAAAAGCAAATCCTGTTTAATATTTTTATCTAATAACACAAGTTGTTCTGACAAAACTGTGAGCTTAGAATTGTTATTGCGAATAATAAGCTTAATCAAGTCCAACCCTGTTTTATCAAATAATTCTAATAACTGATCAAAACACACAGTACCTTCTGTAAAGCCAAATGGCAATTTAAATACACAAAGTCCTTTGGGAACTTGCCCTAATTCCAATGACCTCTCCAAAAATACGTTGTCCATCTGTAATGATTTGAAGGTTCTAAGAATCCTTTCAAAATCCTTAAATTGTTGGTTTAAACTGCCCATGTCTCTAACATTAAAAAGTAATCCGTTGGAAAAGGTAGGTGCAGTCAAAAAAGCCTTCAAATCTGTGTAGTTATGTTCAAAGTTAACAGCAGGACCAGCAGTAATCTCGCCTCTCGAACCACGACCATCCCTAGCGTTCTGAGCCATTCTGGGAGATGCAGCGATAACCCTTGCACTTCCTGTATTGGTGTCACCTCCTCTCAGGCTCCCCGAACCATTACTAGCTGGCGGCTTGTGTGCGCTGGTGTTAGGAGTAGAATGTAACGTAAGTAAACGCTCCTGCGAGTCAGTAACCAGAGTGTCTGCTTCACCAAAATTTTTCTCTCCCCTTTCTTGCAATACTTTCAAAAGTCGCTGTGTCAACTCGAGATGCTGTATTAATAACTGCTCCATATCTCCAAGGTTATAGACGTATTCACGTTTACAGAAAACTTCGTAAAACAAAAAGTAAAAATCAACGAACTATATTGAAACAAAAAATTAACTTGAATGGCCGAGAATTGGAAATACCCAATATAATAGAACTCAAATCAGGAAAATAAAGTAAAATAAAATAAAATAATATCGCTCAAAACAAAGCTAGTAGAAGCAGTCACTGAGTGGATGAAAAGCCAACAACAACTGCAATGTGAACTGGTAAGAATAAGAACCCACACAGTGAACTGCATCAACCTGCTTTATTACTGAACCAAAATAAAAAGTACTTAGCGCTTTCACCCAAACATCAGGGCATCATCAGAGTACAAAGAATTAACACAAGGCCATTCATATATATACACAATCAATTGTCCTAATCACTTAATTAACTAATTAACATCATAAAATTAATTATTTAATTGAACAATATCACAGTAAAAAGTATATAAAATCACTTGACATCAATAAAACCATGTTCAAAACCTTGTTTAAAATACATATGTAATAAATAAATATATACATATATATAATAAATAGCAACAATACAAAATTAAAATGTTGAATACATATTTTAAATAATATATATAGCTAATTTATAATGAATTTGTAATTATAAAATATTTAAAAATTACTATACCAATATATATATATATATATATATATATATATATATATATAAATAAATATGTAAATATGTGTATATGTAAATAAAAAGAAGTGTCTGCAAAAGGGTCTAAAACTGAGGCCCTAGCATCCTTTATTGACGTTAATTGTAAAAACATTCTTGGTAAATTACCACATATTTTAAAAGATTCATGGCATTGTCTGAACCTTATCAGACAACACAATGTAATGAATATTCCTGATTTAATTATGGCCACAATTGATGTGGTTAATTTATTTTCAGTCATTCCTCATAAGCAGGGTTTGGAAATGTTTGAAGCTAGTTTACTAAGCTATAGTGATATGGATGCCAGTAAATGTCGGCTTGTAACTGATTTAATGGAAATTGTGTTGGATAATAATTTTATTTATCTTGATGGTGAGTTTTATAGGCAAAGTACTGGTGTTGCAATGGGTGCCAGATGTGCCCCTATATATGCAAACTTGGTATTAGCCAAATGGGAAAATGATTTTGTGTTTACATCTATATATTGGCAGAATGTTTTCTTTATCTGCGTTACCTTGATGATATTATTGTATTTTGGAAAGGTGAAAAATCTGTATTGATTAAGTTTATTGAATATCTGGGGACGACATCTGATTTTCTTAAGTTCACAAGTAATATTCAAGAGAAGCAATGTGAATTTTTGGATCTTACTTTGTCTATTGATGGTAATGGTTTTCATTCAAACATCTTTAGGAAGAAAACCTACTCTAATTCCTTTTTACATTTTGACAGTTGTCATCCTATGTATCAAAAAAGAAACCCGATTAAAGGACAAATGGTCAGGTTATCAAGAATTATTAGTGATGATAGTATATTTAAACTTGAAACAGAGACTTTGTCTAGAATGTTATTGGATCGAGGATACCCAATGAACCTTATTGATACTATTAAAAATGAAATTTATATTAATAGGACTATACTATATAAACCTATAATAAGATATGGATTTGACAATCTGTCCAATAATAGTACGAGTTTGGCTAGACACGATTCTTTTATTTTGCCCTTTAACGATACATCACATTTTTTAGCCAACATTATAAAAGACACATGGACAAGTGTGTTTGATAACAACGCTGAGCTATCTAAGTTGTTGGGAAGTCAGCCTAAAATTACCTTCAGTAGAGGTAGAAATCTGAAGGATATTTATGAGTCTAACAGTTACAGGAATTTGTATAAAGTATCTAAAATGAGTAAATGTGGTACCTGCCACACCTGTAAATACATTAATGATGGTCCTTATGTTGCAATACAGGGTTTTAATAAGACTATTCGCTGTCCTGGTTACTGTAACTGCAACACTAAGATGGTGACTTATCTGGCTACTTGCTCCACATGCCCAGCATTTTATGTTGGTAAGACTATTAGGAAGTTAAGGGAACGCATAGTGGAGCATGCTAGGGATATTAGGAAACATATGACCACTAGCGCATTATATATGCATAGCACCAGATGTTCTAGCTTTAAAAGATTTATATTTTTTGTTATAGGTAGAATACCACACAATATACACAAAGGTGGGGATGATAAGATCATGCCTGAGGCTATGGAATGTTTATGGCAATTAAGATTGAATGCCTGTATGTTACCTGGTATCAATGAAAACATATCCATTTCAAGTATTTTAAAATACAGGTCACACTTTATATGACCATATTTTAATATTATAAGTTATTATGTAACACTGTATAATTTACAATTTTTTGTATACATATATATATTCTTTTCTTTTCCTTCTTTTTATTTACATATACACATAATTACATATTTATATATATATATATATATATATATATATATATATATATATATATTGGTATAGTAATTTTTAAATATTTTATAATTACAAATTCATTATAAATTAGCTATATATATTATTTAAAATATGTATTCAACATTTTAATTTTGTATTGTTGCTATTTATTATATATATGTATATATTTATGTATTTATTACATATGTATTTTAAACAAGGTTTTGAACATGGTTTTATTGATGTCAAGTGATTTTATATACTTTTTACTGTGATATTGTTCAATTAAATAATTCATTTTATGATGTTAATTAGTTAATTAAGTGATTAGGACAATTGATTGTGTATATATATGAATGGCCTTGTGTTAATTCTTTGTACTCTGATGATGCCCTGATGTTTGGGTGAAAGCGCTAAGTACTTTTTATTTTGGTTCAGTAATAAAGCAGGTTGATGCAGTTCACTGTGTGGGTTCTTATTCTTATCAAGTATATCCCAGCATGCCTGATGCAGTAAGGGTATGATTGTCTTGTACTGTTGTCTACACCCATGGTAAGTACCATAGTGTATCATCTGCACATGTTGGCATACTGGTGGTAAGGATGTCAACAGAAGGCTACATACATAAGTAGCACAGGGGATAAGGTAATGAAAGTATTGATACGCAATGATGGACATGTAAACTGCAAGTGGCATGTTGCCCACACTGGACTCTGCAATGCGGATGTTTGAGGATGTTGATATGTGTGCAGTACTACAATGACTGGTACAGGACACACAGGAGCACCCTAGCACTGCAAGCTCACATCTCATACCATGCCAGGACAGCCCCAACACACAAAACTAACTTTCACAGGAGGGAGAGTCCCCATAAATGTCAGGGATACTGTGGTGGCAGGACAGGTAGCATACATCCTACTAAGTATGGAACCACTGAGTGAAGGCTCGTGTCAGTTATTTGACATGTGTATTACTGCAGGTATGAGCACCTGGGTTTCCATCCAGTTATTGTACATCCTGACGGTACATGGTCTGTACACTTGTGTGCGCTGAGACTGGACCCTAGCCATCTGACCTGTGTATTTCCATGTACACGTGTATAATGCCTGCATATTTGCACTGTTACCTACTGGACGTGGTACAGCTTGTTTGTTGTACAATGGACTACATGCAGCCCTGCTTACTGTAGCTTTGTTTGCATGCATGTTTGCTTGCAGTTACCCTGGAACACTGATCCTACCTGCAATGCAGAGTTACAGAGCTTCTGTGGACTCCTAGTGACATCTGCATAGCTTACTATATGTATGTCCATGTCTCACTTGACAGAACATCACTGTTTGTCCTGTTCACATGTACGTTGCCTGTGACACATTGCATATGACTTACCTGGCATTTGTTCATGTGAGAGTCATATATGCCAGTGCTAACTAATCACAGGCACTACACCCTCACATACTCACCTTCTCTACCTTGTTCCCCATTGGCCCTATGTGCTGTTAATCACCATGGCAATCACAATACTATGGTAGCATGTGCAAAGGTCACTTGTCAGTCACCTCTATGGTACAGTTGTGGAATATGTGGGTCATGTGGCAATGTCACAGCTGCCACATGTACAGTCAACCCTCTCCCTACACATGCATAACACATGTATGAGATGCAACCACATAGCCAAACTGGGGACTAAGCACTCTGAACTCAGTACTGGCATAACCTGTCAGTGGCATGAAATACTACAGTGACTACAATACCAGTCTGATGTAGACCTACACTGACAGCAATCCAAACACGGAACACACTGGGCCTTTCAGGAGCCTCAGAATAGCATCCTGCCTGAGCAGCAGACACCTCTGCAGCTGGCACACAGGCATCACGTAAGCCAGAACACAGCACGCAGTAAACACATAGCACACAAATCCTGTGTGCCAAACAGTCACAGCCTGTAATGGCTAGACAACACACCTGCTAAGCAGTTGTGTTAGGGTACCTTTATTGTCCGGGTACAGTGAGGTCCCGCCACCAGGCTGGACAAGGTGAAGGTCACAGTGATATGCCTGGGGTACTATGGTCCACCACATAACACAAGCATACAGGTCAGTCAGAGGCATGGACACATATGACTCAGTCATTGTCCATGCCACTATGGCTGACCTGTGATGTACCTCCCTGGACTACATGATAGGGAACATAGAAGGGCTCTCTGAGCATGTGGCACAGGCTTGTATGACCCTGACCTTGGTTGGCATCATACCCTCACCAGGAATGCTGATGTATTACTGAATGCTGATGAATTACTGTAGCTACAACACCCTAGCTGAAAGGTTCCTAGCATGTAGTCACTGCAATTAACGCAGAACAACTTGTTACCACTCCCACAACAGGTGAAAACATGCAGCAGCTGTTCATCAACAACATATAGACTATATGCCCCAGACCAGATGTGTATCCCTCGCTGCTAGGATGATACCATATACAACTCACACTGTATATACACATACCACATGCAGCACCTGCACAGAAGACCACAGTCATAATGTTATCCAGTGCAAATACCATGTATTCACATGTGGCAGGCATCAGACATGGAACTATTGAAGGTCACAGGTACATATGTGTATTTGGCACACACATACATCATCTGTGTCCATTGCCATTACTGGTTTAATCGATGCCATGCATTATTGTGAACAACAACCCACACACATGGGCATTCTGTGTGGCATGTGTGGAATTCAAAGCCATAACTAACTGTGCTATGACAGTAGTGAGAGACGCAGTACCCCCCCCTAGGATGATACCATATACAACTCACACTGTATATACACATACCACATGCAGCACCTGCACAGAAGACCACAGTCATAATGTTATCCAGTGCAAATACCATGTATTCACATGTGGCAGGCATCAGACATGGGAACTATTGAAGGTCACAGGTACATATGTGTATTTGGCACACACATACATCATCTGTGTCCATTGCCATTACTGGTTTAATCGATGCCATGCATTATTGTGAACAACAACCCACACACATGGGCATTCTGTGTGGCATGTGTGGAATTCAAAGCCATAACTAACTGTGCTATGACAGTAGTGAGAGACGCAGTACCCCCCCCTAGGATGATACCATATACAACTCACACTGTATATACACATACCACATGCAGCACCTGCACAGAAGACCACAGTCATAATGTTATCCAGTGCAAATACTCATGTATTCACATGTGGCAGGCATCAGACATGGGAACTATTGAAGGTCACAGGTACATATGCGTTTGGCGCACACATACATCATCTGTGTCCATTGCCATTAC
Source organism: Protopterus annectens (assembly GCF_019279795.1). Classification (NCBI taxonomy): domain Eukaryota; kingdom Metazoa; phylum Chordata; order Ceratodontiformes; family Protopteridae; genus Protopterus; species Protopterus annectens. The sequence goes on along the minus strand of NC_056725.1, from coordinate 266,264,357 downwards.
TGTTTAATCGATGCCATGCATTATTGTGAACAACATTTAACCCACCATGCAGCACCCGCACAGAAGACCACAGTCTTAATGTTATCCAGTGCAAATACCATGTATTCACATGTGGCGGGCATCAGACATGGGAACTATTGAAGGTCACAGGTACATATGTGTATTTGGCACACACATACATCATCTGTGTCCATTGCCATTACTGGTTTAATCGATGCCATGCATTATTGTGAACAACAACCCACGCATGGGCATTCTGTGGCATGTGTGTGAATTCAAAGCCATAACTAACTGTGCTATGACAGTAGTGAGAGACGCATACCCCCAGGATGATACCATATACAACTCACACTGTATATACACATACCACATGCAGCACCTGCACAGAAGACCACAGTCATAATGTTATCCAGTGCAAATACCATGTATTCACATGTGGCAGGCATCAGACATGGGAACTATTGAAGGTCACAGGTACATATGTGTATTTGGCACACACATACATGATCTGTGTCCATTGCCATTACTGGTTTAATCGATGCCATGCATTATTGTGAACAACAACCCACACACATGGGCATTCTGTGTGGCATGTGTGGAATTCAAAGCCATAACTAACTGTGCTATGACAGTAGTGAGAGACGCAGTACCCCCCCTAGGATGATACCATATACAACTCACACTGTATATACACATACCACATGCAGCACCTGCACAGAAGACCACAGTCATAATGTTATCCAGTGCAAATACCATGTATTCACATGTGGCAGGCATCAGACAATGGAACTATTGAAGGTCACAGGTACATATGTGTATTTGGCACACACATACATCATCTGTGTCCATTGCCATTACTGGTTTAATCGATGCCATGCATTATTGTGAACAACAACCCACACACATGGGCATTCTGTGTGGCATGTGTGGAATTCAAAGCCATAACTAACAGTGCTATGACAGTAGTGAGAGACGCAGTACCCCCCCCAGGATGATACCATATACAACTCACACTGTATATACACATACCACATGCAGCACCTGCACAGAAGACCACAGTCATAATGTTATCCAGTGCAAATACCATGTATTCACATGTGGCAGGCATCAGACATGGGAACTATTGAAGATCACAGGTACATATGTGTATTTGGCACACACATACATCATCTGTGTCTATTGCCATTACTGGTTTAATCGATGCCATGAATTATTGTGAACAACAACCCACACACATGGGCATTCTGTGTGGCATGTGTGGAATTCAAAGCCATAACTAACTGTGCTATGACAGTAGTGAGAGACGCAGTACCCCCCCCTAGGATGATACCATATACAACTCACACTGTATATACACATACCACATGCAGCACCTGCACAGAAGACCACAGTCATAATGTTATCCAGTGCAAATACCATGCATTCACATGTGGCAGGCATCAGACATGGGAACTATTGAAGGTCACAAGTACATGTGTATTTGGCACACACATACATCATCTGTGTCCATTGCCATTACTGGTTTAATCGATGCCATGCATTATTGTGAACAACAACCCACACACATGGGCATTCTGTGTGACAAAAACACACGTGGCATGTGTGGAATTCAAAGCCATAACTAACTGTGCTATGACAGTAGTGAGAGACGCAGTACCCCCCCCCCCCAGGATGATACCATATACAACTCACACTGTATATACACATACCACATGCAGCACCTGCACAGAAGACCACAGTCATAATGTTATCCAGTGCAAATACCATGTATTCACATGTGGCAGGCATCAGACATGGGAACTATTGAAGGTCACAGGTACATATGTGTATTTGGCACACACATACATCATCTGTGTCCATTGCAATTACTGGTTTAATCGATGCCATGCATTATTGTGAACAACAACCCACACACATGGGCATTCTGTGTGGCATGTGTGGAATTCAAAGCCATAACTAACTGTGCTATGACAGTAGTGAGAGAAAATACCCCCACACACACACACACACACTTGCGGTTCAAACCCCTACCTAACTATGTTATGACATCTAAGACGGACGATTAGCAGAGCTGCTTATTCACATTACTGGAAGGATTCCCTTCTCCTGCTGTACTTATAGGGTGCTGACATCATCAGTGTTTAGAAAGGGGAATGTGCATCCTGTAGTGTGTTTTCCCAGTTGCCAAAAGGGACATTTCCGTCACACAGAATTGCACACACACCAACCCCGCTCACCCACACACACTGAGCATTTGCAGGATTCAAACCCCTACCTAACTATATTATGACACTTGAGGGAGACGCATTAGCAGAGCGCACTATCCGAATTACTGGGCATCTATTCTGCACCTGCAGTATTTATAGGGTGCTGACATCATTATTTCTACAGAGATATGTACATCTAGTACTACCTGTCAGGTGGGGGATAGCATATATATATGCATTTGAAGCCACCTACGTCAGGGTCAGATATGCACATCAGCACTGGCAGGTTATGTTCTATACCATGCTTCATGACCACAGGACCTGTAACACACAACACAACCAGTATGGACCACCCTCCCACATCCAGGACACACTTTGCTTCCATGGGAACAGTGCCAAGATATGAAGGTGTTCACATACACCATTCCAGTTGTTAACGTCAGGTACAGGTATATTGTGTGTGTGGGAACTACTCAGGTCTCTACAACATTATCCTACAGCCACTACAATTTGTGAGTCCATGTGCTGTCAGAATCACTCACCACAGCCACAAGGGGGAATACATATTGCACCTGACCATCTGCAACATGGGTACTCACTGTTCCACACCAGAGGTAGACCACCATTGTTGATATCTGACCATACCCACTTTTCCTTGGACATCCATATCCCATCCCCACCCCTGGCAAGGTTGTCACTGCAAACAAAGTGTATTTATCAAAAGCAGACTTTACACTTGTGAAGACTGGGGTGGAAGACTTCAAAGGACCCATGCTGGGGGAGTATACAGGCCACTCTGCATAATCCTTGACAATTGCATTCTATGAGCATGTGGAAGGTTTGCATTGATCATGCTATCCCAAATATACCCATGACTCCTCCAAAACAGGACACCTGTCAGATGTACACCAGCCATATATGAGCTGTCCAACAGACAGAGTGAGCTAATACATTGCAGAGCAGTAGCCCACAGAGGGAGGACATCTCTGAACAGTACTGGCATGACACTTCAATCCCTCATAATCATCACAACAAAGTGTTGACAGTGAAATTGTCCAGACAATGCAGATAAGGCTCCCCTCAGTCTGTTATTGATGCCCACTTACTGTTAGAGGTCCTCACCAACCCTCTTCCAGCACACACCAACAACATGGATGTGGCTTAGCAAATTCAACCCCTGGGATCTCCACTGTGTCCCTGCCTGACGGAGGCACAGCACACTAGCCTCACACGGTGCCTTATGTGACCTACTTTACAGTGGCACAGTAGCCTACTGTACTGGGGAGGCAGACGCCAAGCACACTCTGGCTAAGCTGTCATTCCCTAGGGCAAACAGCCTAGTGTTGACCTCTACACCCATATGTTTAATTGTCAGATGCACAATATTTGTTGCTGATAGACTGTTTGCAGGTCTTTAGTGCCATAGCATTCCCTGTTTCTATGAACAACTTGTGTATCTGTGGAAGATGTTTGAATATGAGAGGGATCCACTATATCACTTATGTCTCTGTAGTCATTTAACTGTGTGCACTGGGCAGATTGCTGTAATGTGGTTGGTTCCTGGAATAACACATACAAATACCAGATATGTGTGGCCAACTGCTAAACTGAGATTTGGCCTAAGTGTGTGAGCATGCCCAGTTCAGGCTTTCCATGCCATGTTGTCTGACATATGTCTCATTTATCAAAGTGTGCGAGCATGCCCAGTGTGAGCTTTCCATATGTTGAACTCTGCAGTTCACCACATTTGTGGATGAGTGTGAACTTCAACAATATCTCACGTTTAAGGTTGTGTGTTGTGTGTCATGTTGTGTACTTACTGTCCAACTGCTTTGTGTCTGAACACAACAGGGATTATACTGTGCCTGCAGGGTTTGCATGGGATACTTTGCATACAGTTGTCAACATCCTTTCATACTGACCTAACACTGTAGTACCGTATAGTGTACTGGTTCAGTACTTTCACTGTGGTGGACAGTATCCTGGGCTTTAGTCCTATCACTGCTTTACATTTTCATAGTGAGCACAACAGACTGGTTAGGGGCCAGTTGTGCACATCTGACCATATTGCATTATGTTCAGATACGAACTACTTAAACTAGGCTTGTCCAACATTGGTAGTGTATTCCACAACATAGGTGTACATTGGCAAACACTAGCAATGTGCTCTAGGCCATTTCTAATGCTAGTCGGAGAGTGTGTTTGTCCTTCGACACACATTGTAAGTGGAGTTTGCCATGACATATGTCATGGTTAGTATACTGTGCCTCCATCTACCCATGACATAACAGTGATACCCAGGGTAAACCCACCATCTCCCATCCACTCATCAAGATTCCTCTTGAGGAGAGTCGATGAGTGACTCTCTGGCTAACCTGTACTGAGAGTTTACTCAAGAGTGGGGGTGGCTTCTGTGTTATGGATCATTCAGTACAGCTTGTCCTATGTATGTCAGTGCTGGGGTTCAGGTCTCTCATGTGCATAGCTCACTGCCATTCAGATTGTATAAGGTGCAGCATGTTCATTGATTCCAGCTTGGACATGGCTTTATACATTAGGCACATCTTGCCTCTGGGTGGGCAGTATGGCAGTGTGTGGAGCTGCAGTTTGTTTAATCAGGCAACACATAGCATCTGTTCAAGCTCTTTGATACTCCTGGTGAGGTACTTTTGGGGACTTTACAGTTGATGGAGGTGTCTGCTGAGGTACATCCCACAGGGGCTATTGTAGTCAATTGTAACACTGATGAAGGATGACTGCAGAGCCACAATGACCTCCCCTTATCTAGATCTGACAACCTTCATGATTAGGTGGGTATATGGTATGTTTCTGTAACCACTACAGCCACATGTGTCAATGCAGGATATCTATTAACTTGTGTCCCCAGGTCTCTTATTACATGTTAAGTACTTAATGGGTTAACACCTATGTGGTAATTGGTGGGCACTTACTGTATATCCACAGGGGTTGACTATACACTTTTCTGCAATTAGCTTGCTAACATGGCTATGGCACCAGTTGTCTGTTTCTATGTGGCGCGTTTTGTGTGGGATGCTTGTGTCAGCTGGAGGGTCAGATATGGTGGCCAGTTTGTAGTCCTCTGCAAACTTGTGCAGACACAGTCCTTCCATGTTGGCCTGTACCTCTATGGGACATATATACCAAACGAGGGAGGTCCCAGGACCCAAAGCCTTGTGGGATGCCAGTTATATCTGGTTTGTAGTCTGACATGGCTGCAGCATGTCTGACCATGTCGTTCTGTCCTTGGTCTGGTTTGCAACCCTCTACTGACATAGGGGTTTATATTTAAGCTGGTGAGCTTATTTATAATGAACACGGGTTGTGTATGGAAGCCTTTGCAAGGTCCAGCTATGCTGTGTGGACCACATTCCCTCATCAATGACCTTAATGACTGTTTCAAATGAGTCAAAACATGTTTAAGGGGCAGGATCTGCAACTTTAAGAAAGCCACACTGTAGGGTCCGTGTCAGTAGGTCCCCAATATCTTTATGCTCATGCGGCATGTCTGATCCTTTTCCATAGCTTTGCAGACCAAGTTTGTCAGGATTCTGGGGTGGTAGTTTGCAGTATCCATTCAGGCAACACCTTTGTTGAGAAGGACCACTGTTGTTGTACACTGCTCTTTGGGTACATATCCTGTGGTAAGGCTGACATTGAGCAGTAGTGTTATTTTGGCATTCCATTCTTCTTGGAGTCCATGTTGGACTCAGCCCAGGACAACCATCTTCCCGGCATACCATTGATGCTGTGTGTTTTGCTTGTAGATGCTGGCTGTTACCTCAGCATCTGCAATGTCAGGGGCCAGCACTCTGCTCGGGATAGATAATTTTGCATTTGGGGGCTGCACTGCACCTGTCAGGTTGGATGTTGGCAATATGTGTGTGTGTGTTGGTATGTTGTTTGTGGGCCAATATTTGGAGTGATTCAGAGACATATCTGTGAATTCCCAACAAGGTTCCGTACCATCGTTAAGAAAGCCTTGTGATTATCCTTAGTGTCCTGTACAATCTGTATCTTCATAGGTTCATAGGTTCATACTAGGCTATCCGCCCTAGGGCAATTATAAGCCTAGCCAGAGTGTGTGTGGCTTTCGCCACTCCTTGCTATGTGAATATTATGGCCATTTATGATTTACTTTACTGTGCCTCTGTCTGGACGTGACACAGTGAAGACCCCCAGTGTACATCTATGATCATCCACTTGGCAAGATTCCTGTTGAAGAGTGTCAATGAGGGGCTCTGCCTAACATGGAGTGGGATTCTGTTCCAGGGTGTAGGGAGCCTCTCTGGGTTATGTATCTGTCCCTCCAGCACATCCTATTTCATTGGTGTGTTGAGGTTGACATCTCTCTCACTCACAGCTCCATGAATTTGCTTTTCTGGGGTGGAGCACAGTCCATTACTCCTGTGTTGGACATGGCCTTGTACAACAGGCATACAACGCCTCCTTGTGGCAGTATGTGACTGCATTCAGCTGGGTGTCTACAGCCAGGCAGCATATGACATATATTTGAGACCCCTTTATCCTCTTGGTGAGGTACCCTTGAGGTCTTTTCTAACTGCTGCAGGTGTGTCGGGTAAGGTACATCCCACATGAGGCATTGTACTAGGATTATGGGTCTGATAAGGAAAGAACAGTATAGAGGGCACAATGACTTCCTCTGCTGACATAGATGTGTGAATCCTTTCTAAGCGATACGGCATGTCGAATATAGACAGTCTTCCTAGGCCACGCTATAAATGTGAGTGTCACATAACAGGTTACTTCGTCCACTTGTGTCCCTAGGTCCCTGATTACTCCTTCCATACATACAATGGATTACAACCTATGTGGTAATTTGTGAGTACCTTTGTTTGTTAGCCTGGTGAGACATTCATACTGTCCAGTGTCTTCAGGATCGGCTGGGTGGGGGTTCCTGTGTGTGTGAGAGTGTGGTCTGGTAGCATGCTACAGACTGTACAGCAATTTTGCTCACGCTGATGCTTCTTGCATTGTCAGTTACCTGGACGCATGTGGGTGTCTGTGCTGAATATATGGATACAATACCTCCTGTTATGTTTTGTCCAGGTTTTGGGGCCATAACGCATAATATGAGGTATAACCTGTAGGTAGTGCTGGTGTGCTGTCGTGAGCCTTGCTGCAGGTTTCTGTCACTGCAACGGACATCAATGTTCTCCATACTGGGAGGCCCCTCGAGCATGCATATTGAGGTTTACACGCCTGGCATTGGTCAGCATGTTTCTTTCCACTTATGTTTTCTAGGGTGGTGGGTTAGTCTTTTCAGCCTTGCCTCATGAAAGGCTCTATGGAGGTGGCAAAAGCCTTATCCAATATCCAGACTTCAGGGGTAACAGGTGCAAGCCATCCTTGAACAGCAGCGCTGGCTTTGTCAAGCATGACATCCCAAGCAGACAGACATTGGATCCCTCTTGGAATGACACCAGTAATTGTGCCACTTGTTAAAGCTGATCATTCTGTGTTTGTACTGTGGCATCATTCTTGTGTGAGGGTAGGATGCTGCAAATGGTCAGTGTCATACCTCCTGCCTGACTACATAATCGGAGAGCTCATCTATGTCTCTTTATGTAGTCCGGAGGTACATCTCAGGTCATTCACGCCAGCATGGACAATGACTGCACTCATATTTCTACTTGCTTTGGGGTGACCCATGCATTTCTGTTATGTGAGTTTTATTGTAGCAGCCTACAGGCAAGCTTACTGTACCCTTTCCCTTGTTCAGTCTGGATGAGTGGGACAGCAGTGTGTCTGACTATGGAGTCACCTATTACAACTGCAGTATCAGGCATGTTGCTTCTCCTTCTCCTGGCCTGTGACTGACTGCTTTGGCACACCAGCTTTGTGTACTAAGTGTGTTGCATGTGTGCTATGTTTGGAGGTAGTGGTTGCTTGGGTCAGTGTCTGCTTCGGAGGCCTCTGTTGATGTGGTGTGCTTTGTAATTAGGGCCTCCGGAATGTTTTCTTCTGTGTTTATGTCTTTGGTTTGGTAGTTGTGATAGGTCTATGTGGGACTGGGTTTGTGGTGTGTGTGTGTTAACTTCTCCTCCTGACTAGTTTTGACAGTACTGAGTTGAGGGAGCTCAGCCTCCCAAGGTTTGGATAAATGGTTGCATCTCTCACATATTTGTATTTCTTTGGGGAGTTGTGGGTTGTCTGGCTCGTACTTGGGGCAGGTGTAACATTGCCTCAAGATTCACAGATTCAACTTGCTGTTGTAGCTATCTTTAGTGGATTGTATGTGTGGACATATTTTATCGCCATAACTCACTGCTGATCAGTGATTACTTCCCTTTTATGTTTGCTCTATCATGCAGTAGCTTCCTCATTCTCTTGCATGGTTTGGTAATGGCTGGAGTCCACCATGCCAGATGCCTGCATGGCATTGTAGTCTTGGTTTTATTTGGGATTGCATAATCCAAGTATTCCTGGCAGTGTTCATGGAATGCCTGTATAACAGGTTCTGAGGTGTGGCCCATATTTTTCACCTGCACAGGGCCTTTAATGGATTCCACTTCAGTTTGGAGTGAGTGCAACTTTTTGCTTTACAACATGTTTTTTCACTGTGGTCTTCTGGCCAGGGACTGTGGTCCGGATGTGTATATCCCGTGCGATTACTGTATGGTCTGGTCTTACCAGTGAGTGGATACACTTCTCATCTTGCCATCCAGTACCCATGTTGTGTTTGATTATCACACATCCAGTAATGCTTACCCCTCTTGTGGGAGTGGTACGCTTGTTCCTGGGCATTTTTGGTTTATGGATTCTAGGAACTTTTGTCCTACAGTGTTGGAGCTAGTATAATGCTCCCAGTCTATGTTTGGGTATTTTCAGTCACCCAATATAATGTGGTTTGGAGGGCTTGATATATTCATGTATTCCAACATAGGCCAAGTGCAGTTCCTGGTGTTAGGATGGTAGTCTGTAGCAGGCTATAAACTGGGAGGCAGTTTTAGCCACTGTTACTTGACCATGGCTAGTCCATGCTGCTTCTTGTTGTGGTACCAACATGGGGGTGCGGGGTTATCCTTTGGACAATTATTGCTAGTCACCCTCCTTTGTAGCTTGTTCCA
>NC_056725.1:266238695-266254541 GCF_019279795.1 Protopterus annectens | reverse complement strand
CTCTTTGTACATATATATGGGCACTGGGAACATCGCCCACATTTGAAAGTACCAACTTTCCCATCTCTGAATATGTTCACCTCATTTTTACCCTCCAAAATAGTCTTTAAACTTTTCCCCTTTCGATAGGTACATTTCAAAGGTGTCTCAAAAATTCCTTCTAAGTCCGAAATTTACCAAACCTATTCCATTCATTTTCTAAAATTTCCCAGATAGCATAGTACTAATCTATGAACCTATGTTTGAGGCCAGTAATCTTCTTTGTGAGGTACTTCTGTGGCCTTTCCAGCTGCTGCAGATGTCTTGTGAGGTACATTCCAAAAGGGGCGTTGTACTCTGTAATGGGTCTAATGACTGCCGAGAAGAGGGGAACAATGACCTCTTTTTTCCTGGATGAGAACCCTTTTGTGATGAGGTGTGCCACATAGAAGGATTTCCTGACTACTGTGGCAATGTAATTATCAAAGGAGAGACTACTGTCCACCTGGGTCCCAAGGTCTCTTATCACACATTCAGTGTTAAGTAGACTGCGGTTTATGTGGTAGTTCATGGGTACAGAGTTTTTCCCAAAGGAGATGACGATGCACGTTTTTGGCATTGAGCTTGAGGCCATGCCTCTGACACCAGGCATTTGTCTCAGTGAGGCCCTTCTGTAGGATGTCCACATCATTTGGGGACTCGACTATAGCTCCTAGTTTACAGTCATCTGGGAACTTCATTAGCCAGAGGTCTTCTGTGTTAGCCTGTACTTCAGAGAAGTAGATACCAAACAGGAGAGGTCCCAGGACTGAACCCTGTGATACTGTTAAAGAAAGCCTTCCAGATCTTTATCAGTTTTTTCCTCCTAACTTTCAAACTTCTGCATGAAGACCATCTGTTCCTGGGGACTTTCCTGTAGATTAGTTATACATCATGATTTTTATTTCATCTCCTCCTATCCTGTTAGTAATTGAGCCTCATTTACCTCTAAGATTGGCATATTTAATTCCTCCATAAACATTCCCATTTGTACCTTTTCTTGATTTTCATATTTTTCTGCTTAACAGAAACTCTCATAGAATTTCTGAAATATTTCTACTTCCTCTACAGGATCTCGTTACCTTCTTTGTTATAGGCTCCATAAGTTTGGCAACAGCCCTTTCTACTTTCTGTTGCCTGAGTTGTTGTGCTAAAAGTTTTTGTGCTCTAGTGTTATTATCAAAAAACAATTGCTTAACAGCAATCTTTCTAAGCTCGTACATATTATCATGCTAATCCCTTATTTTCTGCCTAGTATTCTGCAGTTGATCCTCTTCTTGTTCTGTGAGATTCCCCCTATTCTGCAATATTTTAACATCTGTCAGTCTTTCTAATTAATTCTTGTTAATTCTTAACCATAGCTCTCTCTCTCTCTTTTATTTCCACCCTATTTTTAAACTCCACATTAATTTTATTCCATTCCCTAGCTATATTTTCAGAAGAAATTTCTATCCTCACTAACAGCTCCTGAATAATCTCCACTACCCATTTCTCTCTTTTCAACAAATAAGTGGGAAAGCACAAGTGTCTCATTTTTTTTTATTACTCTGTGTTTTTATTTTAGCTATTATTGGCGCATGTTCTGAAATAGTTATTGGATGGGTATCAAGACCTTCAATTAAATGCACATGTTCCTGTGAAATGTGAATTCTGTCTAGCCTAGCCCAGTTTTCATATCTTGGGGAATAATATGTAAATTTACTCTGAACTCCTATTGCTGAATTCACATCTTCCATACCAAATATTTTCATATATTTCATCAAAAATCTACCCTCCTTTCCTATATTTTCCCTTCTGGACCCCCCCAGACACATCTTCACTGCTGCAAATCAAGTTCCATTCCTCACCTATAAGAAATATTCCTTGCCAAAAACTAATTATTTGTCCCAGAATTTTCTTAAACTCCATTATAGCAGTTTTAGGTGGAATGTACATGCCAGTATAATCCTCCTCTTTTGCTAGTAGCTCCTTGGTACTACAAAAATCTGTCATTATTATCTTTTTTTATTTTCTTCTACTACTATTATAGCTCCTCTTAAAATTAATATAAGTACTCCTCTTTTCCTTTGTCCCAGGTATTGTGCTGAATAACCATCCTGAAAATCTTTCTTTATCAAATTCACATGTTCAGTTCTTTCTAAGTGTGTCTTCTGTAACATAACTATTTGCTCTCTACATTTTTAATATAGCTCACTACTCTTTCTTGTTTGTATTTATCTCTGAGGCCATTAAAATTTAAAGACATTAAAGAAAGCATCACTGTATTAAAAAGTTATTCCCACCTTTTATGTATAACACCTTTTGTTAAATGCCTAGTTCCAGTTTTTGTGTTAAATGCATATAATGTTTGACAAGTTGAACTTTTATACAGTTGTTTCTTGTCATATACATTTGAGCCTTTGTCACATCTTATAAAACCTTTTGTTTTATTGAAAGCCCTCCAAAAAAATACCACCCATACCCCCTAAAACCTATTAACTAATACTAACACACAAAAATATGTGCACCTTCAAATACTAAAGTTTTACTCTCCTAATAGGAATAAAAGTCCCAAACTGACAACCATGCTGACAGACTTGCATTAACCTAAAAGAAAGTGCAACCATGCTGAGACGCACGGTACAGCCTGTGCTTCTACTAAGTGCTGTGATTGGTTTTCTCTTATCTTTACAGATCCCCCAGCTGGGAAACCCCTGAATGTTTTTATTAATGACTTTGGAAAAGCCCCCAAATTCTTTCAGAGAACATTATCTACTTTAGGAAAACCAATGAATGCTTTCAGGGAACATAATCTCCTAATCAATTTCTCTTTTCTGTTTTTTTTTTCCCTCAACTAATCACTCTCCACCAGACTGTAGCCAGTTTTTCTTTATCAGATTGTTTCAATGGAAACATGAAGACCAGCTGCAGAATTGTTACTGAGCATAAATGTATTTGCTAGAAAAAAGCCTCATAATATTCAGTGTTCTTTTTTCATTTTCTTGCCCTCTCTTAAAAACTTGTTACTAAATCAATTTAAGATCTTTAATGCAGTCATTTCCCCATGATTTTTCTTTTATCAAGCTTTTTTATACATTACCTTGCCTACATTTCTGAAAACTGAACAAAAAGAGAGAGGATAGCATTGCCTGTCTTGTCTCAATCCTTATAAATAGGTTAATCCAGGAATCCCACAATCCCTCACTTTGGAAAAAGTCATACATTATCCCTCTGCACAAAGGAGGAAATTCAACTGGCATTACTAACTTTAGACCTATAGTAATCTTACCCCCCCTCTCCAAAATACTTGACAAATGTATTTAAAAACAATTGCTAAACTATATCTTCCAACAAAAACTTCTCCACACAACATGACTTCCAAGATTCCCATAGTACTAACACTGTCCTTCTAACCAACATAGATACTGTCAATAAAGCTAGAGATAATGGCAAACTAGTCTTCTTATTTCTAGACTTGTCAAAAGCCTGCAACACAGTTTGTCACAACAAACTGTCCTCACTAGATCTATCTCAGCTCACCCTTCTATGATTCAAAAGCTACCTGTCCAACAGGTATTAGTCAATAAAATATCACTCTACCCTCTCTCCATACCTCCCAGTCAACACCGGTGTACCACAAAGCTCTATCCTTAATGCCCTCCTCTTTAACCTTCTCACCAACACCCTCCGCACATCCACACAAAAGGTCAAAGGCAAAAAAGTATAAAAATAATACTATATAAAGTCTGAAACATGCAATTTATCCCCAACACTTCAAAAAGATATTTTTGGATTTTTCTAAAAGGTTTCCTAACTTAGGCAAAATCTGTGCTTGAGAGTAACCCATTTACTTTTCATAGTTAATGTATAGTCCTTAGTTATTTATATAACTATAAAAATCATTAAAAGAAGGATGAGATGAACTGTTCCATTTTATACCTTTCATATATGCTGTGAAAATAATCCATAATACAATCATTAATGTAAGACAATTTAAAATTAAAGAAAACCATGAGGGTATAGGTAACTATAATAAATTAGCTATATTTAGTTTAAACTATGATTTTTACAATATTAGTGACATCATCAAACACAATTGGAATATTTTTGTACAGATGAGGAACAGCTTCAATTGGTAGGACCATCCCCTAGAATTGTGGCAAAAAGGATCATAGTATCAAAAATATGCTAGAACAACATAAACAAGTCATAAATAGTGGGACAGGCATGTCAAAATGTGGTTATTGTATGCAATGCCAGTACAAGATTGAAGCAAAAGAGATCAACATCCCTAACTATGGAAGGTACGTCATTCATGGAAAGTTTTCTTGTAGTATCAAAGCAGTGGTATACCTGGCTCTTTGTTCCAAGTGCTCTAATTTTTACATTGGAAAAACTATTAATGCTTTCAGGAGCAGAGTATACCAGCACTACTACGATATACACAAAAAAGACAGTAAAAATGCCTTGGCAGCACATATTATTGCCAATGAAGGGCATAGATTTAAATTTATAATTCTAGATCAAACAAAATAGGTGAAAGGGGTGGGCCACTTAATGATTTTTTAGAGTTATCAGAGCTTAGATGGCAAATTAGGTCCAATGCATCTGAATTTCATGGTTTCGATAGTGCCATGTCTATCAGCTCTGTTATGAGATTAAAACCACATTTTTTTATGTAATGTAAATAGATATAAAATTATTATATTTAGCCTGGTATTTTTTTATTTAATTATTCTTTTATATTTATATACTTGTGTTTGTGTGTGTGTGTGTGTGTGTGTGTGTGTGTGTGCGTATATATATATATATATATATATATATATATATATATATATATATATATATATATATATTATTTATTTATTTTATTTGTAGTTTGATTGCTAGGATATTCCATTGGGTCACTGGGGCCTGTTTTCAATGGAGTCCTGGGGAGAAAAGCTCCAGAAAGAAAAACACAAATAGATAATGAGAGGAAGTACAAATGCAAATACAATGAAAGGAAACCAAATACATATATTGATTTCATATTTCATATTACAGTTTTATTCGGCAGTATGTGTTTTTAACAGCATTGCTTTTATGTTATGGGTTTGTAGATGGAAAATATGCTGGTTCCTTTTAGAGATATATGATGTAACTAATTGATTAATTAATTTAATGATGGGTGTATTGAAAGGTTGTTGGGGGAAGATGCACTTGTTCTGATGAAGTTTCTATTGTGGAGACAAAACCACTAAATAAAGACTGTGTGTGGATTTTGGTTTCGGCTTCCTCGCTTGTTTTTGAGTTACAATTTAAAATTACCTGACCTAAGATATTGACAAAACTTAGTGTATGCCTTGCCATTTTTTAAAATTCACACCATTTTTAAAGAATTTTGCATTTATAAAACATAATTTTATTGTTTTGTTTGCATCTCCAACTTATAGAAGCAATATTTTTGATATCTTACTTATTCTAATGTGTCTATAAAGCTCCACCAATCAATTTCTCAGAATAGAGTTTCTAAAATAAAGATGAAGATATATTCACTGGTAGTCTTAAAATGATACATTTTTATTAGTTATCAAACCTAGAACATGAAACCAGGGATTCATTAAGATCCCCATTGTGGGTCATAAGGCCAGAGGTAAAAAGGCTCTCTTACCACAGTACAGTATTTTGAGATTCATGGAGACATCACCCACAATGAGAAAAGACCTCATTATTGGCTACTTTGTCCATGAATTACAGATAATTACCACAAAGTGTGGATCAGCACTTCCTATAGTAGTTAAATCTGGCAGCTGCATCGTGTAAGCACAGGCACACCTGACCCACGTTGCTCTATCTCACACATCTTGGGTATAAGGCAGGAAACTAGTGTTAAATGGGGTAGGATGCATACAAACATATGCATATACACACACACACACACACACACACACACACACACACACACACACACACACACACACACACACACACACACACGCGTACAGTAAAATACACATACATGCACACACACCACATACCTCATATCAGTCTTTATTGTCAGAACATCCAACATGTCTCCTTTTCTCCTGTTCAAGTAATACACAGATGATCACCATCAGTCCCTAATGCCAGGCATTCGAGTTTCACACTTCATACCCTTTAGTAAAGGAATGCTAGGACAAAAGCTGTTTACGGCATGGAGAGATATGCCTATTGAAAAGTCAATCTGATTAAGTCCACTTGGTAGATGAAAGCACTTATCATAAATAAAAACTGAGTTATTCCAATGGCTAAGTCTGCTCAAGTTTATTTCTTCAAGTACTTTTATATAACAGGAATTAATATCTGACATTTTAAACTGTTTATTACTGTTGCTTTTAATTCTAAGTTTAAGAATTAAGAATTCTTATTTTTCGGATTCCAAAATGGTGGTCGACTAGGAAACAGCTTAAGCACAGAGCTCCTCACCTCAAAATTCTTTCTTAAGTAATACTTACTTCAAAAAGAGCTGCTTCTACTTCATCTATGTGGAACTTGCATTACTTTGGAAGTGGAAAAACGCATGACAGATCTTCACCCTCTCTGGCTCTCTCACAGTGGTTTTTTTTTCATCTTTCTTTTTATCTTCTCAAAGTGATTCAGGAAGGCCTACTGCTGTCTGCAATAACTCTGGCTCCTCATGGCTAGGCAGATTAAAACAACAAATGACTCTATTATTATGGATACTCAAACAATCAAAGCTAAAGCATCAGCAATTTTCTCTCCTGAAAAGGAGGCTCTTTCAAAAAGGCAGAGAACAAATAAACAAAATACTGAATCCTCCAAAAGTGACACTAGTAACAAGGAAGATCCCGGCTTTCACATGGAAGAACTTAAACAGGCCCTTCAGCCCATTCACACAGCTATACAAAGCTTCTCGGAACAACTCTCAACTATAGGAAAATCTATTAATCAAATAGTGGACAGAGTTGACACACTTGAACAAAAAACACAATCTAATGAGTTCCAAATACAGTCTATTTCAGAAGAATTACGTGCCAAAACAGCCTCCTTGTCAGATTTACAGTCAAAACTTACAGATCTTGAAGCTAGGAGCAGGCGCAATAATATTTTAATAAGAGGTCTCCCTGAAACCTATGACAGCCAAGGCCTGCTTACTATAACAAAACAAATATTTGAATCACTTTTACATTCAGAAGATGGCAGTAACACTATTATAATTGAGAGAGCTCACCGTGCATTGCATAAAAGACAAGATACTACAGCTCCTCGCCAAGTTTACACAAGATTACTTAACTTTCAAACCACTCAACAGATCCTCTATGCAGCAAAAAAGAATAGAAACTTTATGTGGAACAAGCATAAAATAAACTTCACACAAGATTTACCTGTCTCCATTAAAGAAAACAGACAGAAATTAGCCCCGTTCTGCTCTGACCTCATCAAAAGAAACATTAGGTTTCAAATGCGTTATCCAAGCACACTGATTTTCTACCAAAACGATACTAAATACTCTATATCATCCCTAATTGAAGCAAGAGAGACATTTCAAAAAGTTTTCAGCAAGATTCCTGTACAAACATGAACTCACATAACTCCAGCACGATCGTTTCTACAGTTGTACTTTTCTCAACTTGAATTTACTCACCGGAGGCTTCAGCTATTCAGTCACTTGCTTTCCAGCGTTTTAAAAAGTTTTTAGCAAGTCCAGGACTGTTTAAGGTACTTAAAACAGCCTTATCTCCGTTTAGAGATAGATCCACGTGTCAACAAGGAACGCTACTTCATTGTGAGGTTCCCAGCGGGATATCCTTTGCTGTGACTCTACAAGCTGTGCGCCAGTGAACCCATTCCCCCATCGATCGCGCCTGCAGCGCTTTATGTATAAAAAAAGAAATCAAAAGACTCTGCATACTGTTTTTTGATGTTTAAGGTATCTTTGAGCAATGGTGGTGTCAACCAGGCAGGGATTAAAAATGAACCGTGTGTGATAGCCAGAAACAGCAAAAATAAAGCCAAGGCAGTTGCTTGCAGAAAGAGGAGACGAACTGTAAGATGAGTATTATAAAAAATGCATCATACAGACAATAACGGGTATTATATCACAAAAGGGAAAAGGCAAACCAAGCACATCTCTAATACATGTAAATTTTATATTTTCCTTTTAGGTCCCTGGGAATGTAAACTGCCAGGTGATGCTTTTAAAGTACCTGCTGCAATAGATTATATCTACTGTGGTTGAGTCTTTCTGGCACGCAGATCATCCAGCTTGCACTATGAATATTTACTTTTGTCTATGTCGCTCTACTCTGTTTTTCTTCTTTCTTGCTGTGTTAATGTAAGTAAGTGGCCATGCTAGGCAAATACCCTGTTATCCATATTGCTGAAAACGTGCTTTCTGTATTTAACTATGTGGTCTCAAGTACTGCTTGCTACCAAGCCACTGTTTTTGTTTTACATAGTTCATTTATTTGGCGTTTGTGTAGCGATCAGCTCTAGCTATTAGAGCTACTGAAGTTTTTTTTTTTTTAAGCATGCAGAGTCCCTTGCCCCAGTATTTACAAATGGTGCAGTTTAAAGACATAAGCACACACTATAACAAATAAACACCAAACTGCTAAACGCTCATATAGTGGAAGTCAGAAACTGACTTTTTGTAGGTAGTGCAGCTGATCATTGCACTTTAACCAACTAAATGATTTTTTCAGCATATTAATGCTTAGTTCTTCTTCGCTTTTTTCTTTTCTGTAATAACATATGTTTGGATGCATAATACAAAGGACACTGGGGTGGGAGATTTTTGCATAAATTCCTTTAGTGTTTTGGAGTATTATTGTAATAGTTTTACTGTAACAGTTATAGATATTAGATTTTATAAACATTAATAAACATTAACACATAAATGGTATTAAGACAGGTGATGTTTAAAATACTCAAGGGTACATTTAGATTACTTAGTCTGAGAGTAGTTTGCTACAAGTATTAAAATATGCTTTCTGTATTTAACTATGGGATCTCAAGTACTGCTTGCTACCAAGCCACTGTTTTTTGTTTTACATAGTTCATTTATTTGGCGTTTGTGTAGCGATCAGCTCTAGCTATTAGAGCTACTGAAGTTTTTTTTTTTTTTTAAGCATGCAGAGTCCCTTGCCCCAGTATTTACAAAATGGTGCAGTTTAAAGACATAAGCACACACTATAACAAATAAACACCAAACTATTAGATTAAGGATAGTTACAATTAGAGTTTTAAAAGCATTTAAATATTAACTTGAATTGTAAAAATTTAGCAAAAGGTTAATATAGTTGAAGGGTGGGTTACACATATATAACTAGTCTCTTAGGTTATAAATAGTTCTGTTATTATTGGATTATGTTCATTGTAACCTTATCTTCGGTTAACATGCTTTATAAGTATTTATAATATGCAGCTCATTAACTAAACAGTCACAACCTCTCTTAGTTGGGTTTCATCACTAGTAACACATTATACTGTTAGATAATTTTATAAAATGTTATTTTAATGTTATACCAACCTGACTGTATTACAGTTGTGATTACATTCTCACAAGAAATGCCAATTCTAGTAACAAATATGTTATGTACAGTATTCCTAGAGATTCTTAGTTGTATACACAGAGTTTTAACATTCCAGGCTTACAGATTTATATTTATATACCTTAGGTCAAGCTTACTCTACACAAAATTGGTGTACTTTACAAGTGGAGACTCTATGTGCATCAAGTGAGTTCTGGTCTGATAATCTTTTGGATGAGATTTTCTTTGTATATATGTATAGAATTGTTAATGTTGTTTTTGGTTTGTTTATATGCTTCTTCGCTTAAGGGGTTCGTGGGTAGGCACCGGGTTAGTTCAGAAGAAGTATCATGCTGCATCTTCCATTACATTTTACTGTGTTGCTTTTAAAGAGCAGAATTGGTTCTTCACTCTCCGTCTTTTATCTAACAAAACAAGGGTAGACTATTCCAACACAAAAGTAATGTACCCACACATTATCTTAATTACACTAAATATATTATGTGCCTATACCTATTTTGGTTTTAACGCCCATGAGTTGGTCCATTGATTCTTGGAATATAAATGGCTTACAAAACTTTGCAAAAAGAAAATTACTACTACACCTTGTCTTTAAATCTCATGCTACCGTTTGTTTTCTACAGGAAACACACCTATCTAATTCTGAGTGGGAAAAAGTAGAAAATAGAAAATGGATCAGCTCTATAATAAGCGCAGGTGACAGCACAAATTGAAAGGTGTGGCCATCATAATTAAGAAACAATTCCAGGAAATTATTAATGAATATAAATCTGACACAAACGGCAGATGGTGTTACTTTACATCTACCCTACCTAACTCCGACAAACCAGTTATGTTTTTAAATCTGTATGGTCCTTGTTCACAACAACAGACTTTTATTTTAGAAATTTATAAAATACTGAACTCATTTCCAAATCACTTATTTATTGTAGGTGGGGACTGGAATGCGGTTATAGACCCCAGTCTAGATCGCACAAGCAAATCATCCTCTTACAATCTTCAAGCTTCCATAGCATTAGAGGAGCTTATATCTGATTTTAATCTTATAGACACGATTAAATTTAGTAATATCTCGACTAAGGAAAATCTTTATACCTTTTATTCCAATTGTCACAAATCATGGTCACGCCTTGACTTTTCTTAATTTCAGACCTCCTATCCAAATTTAAAAATACTTTCAATATTGAGCCTAGATGCTTCTCTGACCATGCCAAAATCTCTCTCATAATTAGGTTCACTCCGCCTGATTTTACTTTTGCCAACTGGACACTTAACAATAATTTACTAAATAATAAAGATATAATTAAAAAAATTAACAACATGTTAATAGATCTTGATTTGAATATCACAGAGTCCCAAATCCCCCCGGACATACAATGGGCGGCATGCAAGGCTGAAATGAGGGGCTTTCTCATTAGCCAAGCTTCCTTTCTTAAAAGCTAAACATGAAAAAGGAAAATACTTTATCCTTGAAACTTTCTTCTCTGGAAAAAGTCAGAGATTATCCCTGACCCACAAACTATAGAACTGATTAATGCGACGCGCAAAGATTTATATGAACTTTATTCACAGAACTATTCCTTTCAGGAACAGAAATTCATTGCAACATATTCTGAATGGGCACAAATGCCCTCAAGAACCTTAGCAAGAATACTAAAAATAATAATAGTGCTCCTAGAATTTCCACCCTTCATCACCAAGGAAATTATACAAATCAGATTCTGAAATAATACACCTGTTCTTTGAACTCTTTTCAGAAATCTATAGCGGACATAAAGTGATAATCAAAAACCTCGGATGGAGTCTTTTCTTAATTCAATTAAGTTCCCTCTTAATACTAACCAAGTCTCCCTCCTATCTGCCCGTTCGACATTCAAGAAGTCCAGGCCATCATAAAAATTTAAAATTAGGCAAAGCCCGGGCCCTGACGGCTTTACTACTAACTTCTTCAAAGTTTTCTACACAAATACCTCCTCCATACTATTGAAAGTCTTTAACTATATTATTAAAGAAGGTATTACTGATATACACTGGAATAACTCGAAAACTATTTTAATATTAAAAATAAACAAGATAAAGCAGATCCTCACAACTACAGACCAATCTCGTTAATAAATGTCGACATTAAGATATTCGCTGCCATATTAGCATGTAGATTGAAAAAGTTCTCCGTCTTTAATCTCCCTGATCAAGCAGGATTTATGAGCAATAGGCACACGTGGGATAATACATTAACCCTAGATTCCCTTATACAATTTACCAAAAAGGAAGAAATCCAATATACGCCTTAACTTTAGATGCCTCCAAAGCTTTCGACAGAGTTAACTGGGAGTTTCTGTTTGCCTCATTGTCCCATTTTGGTGTGCCTAATTATTTTTTGGATATGATCAGAACACTTTATACAAATTCCCAAACCTACCTTTACATCAACAAACAGAGATCGGAGCCAATTCTGATCACTAATGGAACAAGGCAAGGGTGCCCACTCTCTCCTTTTCTTTTAATATTTTTATTGAGCCTTTCTTTCTTTATATTACTCAGAATACCTATCACAATATACCTAAAATACTAAACACGAGATTGCACTATCAGCGTTTGCTGACGATCTTAATTTATATTTTCAGTCACCCAATACAGACCTACCAAAAATTTTTGATGCCATAGAGAAATTCTCTTTCGCATCAGATTATCAAATAAATAATAAAAAATCTCATATATTTCCTATAAACCCTAACTTCCATAAATCCTTTTATTTCCCTGAATCCTCCTTCCGAATAACATATAGCCTTAAATATTTAGGTATCTATTTTGAACATAATCAAGCCTCTATTCTTCAAAATAATTTATTAAAAACATGGTCTAACATACAACAAGATCTACAAAGATGGAAACATATGAATTTAGCTTTCCTGTCCAAAGCAGCTATTGTGAAAATGAATATCTTACCTAGACTTCTATTTCAACTTAATGCTTTGGATGTATTAGTCTATAATAACTTTTCTCCAAAATCAACAAAGAAATAGCTGGTTTCATTTGGTTCCCTAAATCAGTGAGAATTGCTTACCTTAAATTAACCTATCCTAAGGAAAAGGGGGCTAAGTCTACCAAACTTCCATTTATACTATAAAATTATTTGCTCAATTAGAGTTTGGTCTATCTCAAATTTCAACATCAAAACACAAATGCATTATCCAGCCTGGGTTAAAATGTGGTATCAACATGTTATATCCAACAAAATTAACCCTCAGGCTATTCCCTTTCTATCTATTACCTCTTTGAACAACTGTAATCTAGCTCAATCTTTGAAACATAAAATCAAGCTTTTCCAAAATCTTATTAAAGATATTAATCTGGTAAATTCTCTATCCCTTCTACAACCGTTGCATCAGAACCCAAATCTTAAAATTAACAATCTAATGATTGACCTTACTAAATTCCCACTCATCAAAGATCTCAAGGTATGGGATATTCTCAAACATAGATCTAAAACTCTACCCGAGTTACGGTTAATCTTTGGTACTAATAAAAAATACACAGTTATTCTTAGACAACTAAGAGAAATTATTATGGCACAACATTTTAACGTCTCTCCCAATACTCAGGAACTAAACAAACTAATTGAAGTCATCTCAGCAATCTCAAGCATTAAAAAAACAATATCATCCTCTTACAAGCTATTGACTAACATGATCTACGATTCAAACTGTCTTTTCTCCAACTACTGGAATACCATCGGACCTTCCATTACAGAAGATCAAAATTATCAGCTATAAAATCTACTCTAGAGCTCTCTTTTCAAAAAACTCCTATATACACAAATGATGCTCAACAACAATGCTTATTACACTCCTGTAACTCTTAATAAATTTAATGCCAACACTCCACCC
Source organism: Protopterus annectens (assembly GCF_019279795.1). NCBI lineage: Eukaryota > Metazoa > Chordata > Ceratodontiformes > Protopteridae > Protopterus > Protopterus annectens. The sequence continues at coordinate 266,241,118 of NC_056725.1, read as the reverse complement.
TCGTGCACCTGTTGTTCATGTCCGAAGCGGACTTGCTTCACATTATGTGGTATTGCAAGCATTCTTACAAACTCTGGTGCTCTCTGAAAGTACGCCTGGAAAAATGGGTTACTACACCTCCACACTCTCGTGGGAAACAGCTATTCTTCACATTCCTACATCCAAAGTTTCAAAATGCAACTGCACATTCTAATTATACTTTGTTCACTTGTTAAACTATACATCACTAGCAATTGGTTAGATCGTACCAAACTTAGTTGGGGAAAATTCAAAGAAATGGCTCATAAACATATTTCTGCACATAAATTCATTATAAAAGGTCCAAAAAAGAGCCTATTTTAGTAAACTATGGAAGAAACTTTTAGATTTAGTTCTTAGTGAATAATTTCTCAGGGGTACATTCAAAACATCATTTACCCTTGTCTTTGTTAACTTATGGAGATCCAATGATAATTATGTAGTGGAAGTGCAGCACAGTACATTACATTACATCATGTTGTAAATATTGTATATAAAAGTTTGTTTGGTTTTATTAATGACAATGCTTTTCTTATGTTTTACACTCTTTCTCACTTATATCTATATTTAAACTGTTTGATTATGTATTATATTCTGTTATTATTCAACGCCTCATTTTAATGTTCATTACTACATTGGCTGTATGCATTGTTTCATTTTATTGAAAATAAAATAAAAGATTTATTGGAAAAAAAAAAGAATTCTTATTTTTCATTTTTCTCAAATAACAAGGATATGAAGACAGTCCACTATTTCCAGAGGACAGCTATCTCCTTGCATCTCTGCTATGGTTTATGTTAGTATAGATAAAGCAGACATAATCAGACCTCCTATCCCTGTTCCCAAGGAGTCATGCAGAGAATTTCTGTGTGGTATTGCCACACCTTTAATCTTCTCACTTTCCCACTAACTTGATAGTCTCCCTTTTAAAGTTTTTTTACGTCTCCAAAAAAAATGAACAGACTGACAAACTCTGTAAAACAAAAAATAAAGCAAAGTAAATGGATGCTGTACTTAACCTGTAAGTTATTAATATGTGAGAGCTTTCGTTTAATAAATATCAAACTTCTTCAGACCTGAAGAAGTTTGATGTTTATTAAATGAAAGTGCTCACATATTAATAAATTAATAAATTACGGGTTTAGCACAGCGTGCATTTGTGTTTTGTTTTTTTTGTTTTTTTTGCTACATCTGTTCTCCCATACCCACTAACCTGATAGTCTCCTTGTTAAAGCTTTCTTCTACTGTTCTCCCACTCCCAAACTAACTCTTTTCCTTCCTAAAGAAGTCATACCACAGCATATAGCATTCACTATCTGCCAGCTCTCCCTGAGCTTATTTGCGCTATTTGCCATTTAAATAACTTTGTATTACATTGAGCATGTTGCAGTGGGGACACATTCAAGTTGTTCACCTGCAATCCCTGGAACCTACCTTATTTGCAACTCTCTTTCCTATTTATTTCCTGATTGTTTTCTTTTCTCAATGTGTGTGTGCGATTACCTCATTCCTATCACTGAATTGAGTGTTTTGTCCCTCCCCCTCACCCCCAGCATCCAGACCTAGTTTATTTATGGGCACCATTTTCAAATATCTATCTCTCCCTCCCATGTCTCCTGGTCCTGTGCACATGCCAAGTAAGTTTTTGGTTTTGTTTTTAGCTAGTGAAACTTTCAACAACTGATACTTGCATCTCAGGCATTTTATTTTATGTGTAAGTGCTACATTATTAAGACTCGTAATATGTAATACTTGCATCTCAAGCTGTTTTGGTGTATAAGTGCTACATGCATATCTCATCAAGCTCGTTTTGTGCAAGAGCATTGCATTTGATAATTTAATACCTGCTCCTCAAGCTATTTCTAATAATGAGTATGGTATTATTAATGGAGGAGATACGCTGATTGCTAGTATTAAGCACTGGCCTGTTTTACCTGTTTTTTTGTACGCCTTTTATAGCATTCCTAGGGCACTCTGAGAACTAGTTAGTTAGCTGCCTCTCAGGCCAAGACTTACCACAGAGTACCTATGTACAACATTTGGCTGCTATTTCTCCTACATCGCATCTCTCTCAAGGTACTGTTAAACTACGTTTGCTGTTTTTTTTTTACTTGTACAAAGGAACTCATTTACCGGTGGTGATACAGCATATCCATGTAGCTTGTGTGCTGCTAATGTCCTGAAATATACACTGCTGCTTATATACAGGAGTATGTCATGATTATATCACTTTGTAGATGCGTATTGTAGCCTGCAACTGCTATACATGTCAGTATTAATATAGCAGCTTGGTTAGTTTACTGCTTTCTAATTTCCCTTCTGTTCTCCTCCCTTTTTCAGTTCACTTGTCACTCTTTTTTACCTGTTTCTGCACAGTGCCCCCCCTCCCTCAATCTGAATCTGCT
>NC_056725.1:266226427-266238195 GCF_019279795.1 Protopterus annectens | reverse complement strand
ATAATAAAAAAAAAGAAACCTTTACATTTTAAACTTGTACAGGGATTTAGAATGTGGGGGAGTGTAGTGTTGGGTATGTGGACATTTGAGCGGACTCGCTCATTTCAGTTGACATTTGCAGTTTAGGCACTTGCAGGGGCTTGGATATTTGGACTGTTCGGCAGTCTGATATGCCCCCTGCACTCATGCATGCTTCGTGTAAGCCTTAGAGTTCAGTCAGTGCACCCTCATGAATATGCATGACGCACTGACATCATACTCTTACACTGCAGTTTCCGTTTAAGACTTAGTTAGTCTTACACGGAGGATTAGTGAATCCTGGCCTATATTCTGTACACCATGAAGGAGATTATAATTTTGCCTTGTGGAAGTTTCTTAAGGATTAATTATTGATTAGTATACTTTGCATAAGAGAAAGTAACGGAAGTACAGTTGGTTTACTACTATTTCAGTTTATCTAAAAAAAGGGGTATTCTAGTCAGTGAACTCATTGGTATTGGTTTATGGTGGTATGAAGTTCTTATCACAAGGACAGATGTGATTATTAAGAAAGTGATTTTTACGGTGACTTTGAAGGTTTTTATAGACTCAATTTGTGTTATGGAGGGGGGTAGGGCATTCCATAGCATTGTTATGAAGTAAGAGTATTAGCTTTCTCCAACTCTCTTATTGGGATTGTATACGGTAAGAAGCTAATAATTAGCAGAATGAAGATTTCGGGTTGGGATGTAGGATTGTACAATAGCACGTAGTGATGGGTAGTTATTTGGATTGTATATTCATTTCTGAGAAAGACTTCGTTGAGTGTATTGGAGGTAATGTGGGAATTCCAAACATTTTAATTATTTAATGGTGTGATAGTGGTGAGTAATGTTTTGCAGTCCAGAAGCAAAATTGGCAATTTTATAACAGTATAATTGTAGTTTATTGCTTAAGGATGCATGAAGGTTGGTAAATATGGGGGAAACATAGAAGAGTGAGCGAAGTAGGAGGGGATGTGCCAATTTTATTCTTGTGGGCTTATTCATATACAGTTTATGTCTATATGGTTTACCTAGTTTTGAGTGTGGTTTTTTGATTGTGTTAAGAATATATTGTTCAAATGATAGTTTATCATCTATAGTGATGCCCAGAAGTTTAGCTGTTTTCACTACTTCAATTTCCACATTGTTTAGGGAGTTCTTCCTGAAAATTACCAGACAACATTAAGATAACAGTAATTAAACTTAGTTCTAAATACTGCAAGTCAGAAAAAAGGCAGACAAGTTTCTCACCTCGGTTTGGATTCCAAATAAGCAGCTGGTTTATCAATGTTCTTTGACTTTAAGTTATGTGATAAAATTGTTAGAAGGATAATAAAATTAGAGCATAATTGCAAAAGTGTCTAAAAAGATTAGAATAATCTAAGACTTGGCATGTAACACCAAAAAATAATTGGATACATCATAAAATGAGGGCTTTCCTTTCAAATCGGCCATGAAATAAATATATTCAGAACTCCATTGCAGTAGTGTGGTACCAATAGGGAAGACAGATGTTCATATAGTTATGATAATCTATTTAATCAAATGCTTTATGATGGAACCTGTGCCTTAAATATGGTTATTTAAAGTTTGGGAATGCAAGGAAAACAGTTACAGATTCATAGATTATTAGATAGCCCTAGGTCTTTCACTCTTATGCTCATTAGTGTTTTGTCAGTACCCTCCATTAGGCCACACCTCCTTTCTCCAGGAAGACCCTATTAGTCAATCCTAGAGTAAATTTGTGGACACTCATCTAGTCATCTGGGTTATGTTTAAAAGAAGATAATGAGTCACACTGCTTAAAATATAGGGGAAGTTTATTAGAAACATTTGGGAGGTGCTGGGCTATAGCCCTGTCTCTCCAGTATATTTTATTTATTTGATGGAGAAGATTTAGAGCCCCTAGTTCTGGTATTAGTTGAGATTTTGGACTTGCAGTGATACAGGAGGTCTAGGACAACCAGGTCTCTAATGCTGTGGTGAGATGGAGATCTCCCCTCAAAAATGTATAAATTACTGAGTAAAGGAATATAGCTTTCAGGCTGTCCTGGTAGTGCAGGGACTTTAGGCCTGTGACTTTTTGGTTAACAACTTTTTGAGGTCCTTCGACCTGTTTGAAATGTTTAGCGAAATACAGCCTGAAGGGGGTATTCTACTCCATAACTGCCTTGATCAATGCAGAGTCTAAGAGAGTGTTTACCTGTTCATGCTTTGATGGTATTCCTTTGGTGATTAGATGTGCTAAATAAAACAGCAGTTTCCTAGGTCATGAATTCTAGTTTCATTATATAGACAGTTGATCCACTGTGGTGGCCCCCAACTGGGAAAAAGCCAAAAGAAGAAGATGAAGTACTGTTTTATTGATGCAGAAGAGGAGGTGTTGTCTACCAACAGTGATGATACTAAACATTTTAGTCACGGGTAAATACTGGGTAATCACTTTGCAGACTATTGTATGTCTGGCTAATAAGAAAGTGCTCAAGGTTAGGAAACAAATCCTGTATTTTGTGAGGTGAACATCTTAACCCATAACAGCATTAGTTTGAGACTAATTATAGTACACCAAGAGTTTACTAGCCGAAGTTCATTTTGGAGTGTTTCTGTATCACAGAGGAAATTAGCAACAATCTGCAGCTTGCAGTACTCTGCAAACTTTCTAAGCCAAAGAATTTGGCACATTGCTTGATAATTTGAGATTTAAATAGCAAAATAAGATTCCCCAGCACCAAACCTTGAGGGACACTGCTGTCCACTGTCATACTTTCTAAAATGGAACCAGCAAGTCCTATTTGGTGGTTTCTATCTTTCAGCCAGTTTGCTATTCATCCTAACACATATGGGTCAATTTTAACACATTTAGATTCTGTATGATGCTTGCATGATGTCATGCAAGACAGTGAATTCATGCAGTAGAAGTGCTACTACTACTACAAAGTGAAGAGCCAACAATACAGAAAGGAAACTATTAAACACTGAGCTTAAAGTCAGGGGTGACTTGGATGTTAACCCTTTACTGTTCCTACCTTCATAAGCTGTGCATTTCTAGTAGATTAGTATTGATTTTACTCAATGAGTAGTCTGCATACCTCTCAACTGTACAGATTTTTGCAGAATGTCCAGATTTTTGCCTCATATTTTTGGTCTGTTTTTCACAAAATTGTGGTTTTCTGGCAATTTCATGGCAAATCATTAAAGATTGAAGATAGAAAATAATGACAGACATTTGATTTTCAGACTCCATCCCCTTCAGAAAAGTTATGCTAATACTAAACCTGTTATTCTATCAACTTTCTAAGTTTGTAAGAGCAATATTTAAAAATTATCCCTATTTTTTGGGCCTTTGTCCCACTTTTATTTATGGCTTTGTCCAGATTTTTTGCTCTAAGAGGTTGAGAGGTATGGTAGTCTGTTACTATTCTGAAGTATTGTATGGGGTGTCCAAATAAAAGCTGAAATATGCAATTTCATCCAAATGGAATGCTGGGGCAGACAGAACAATGTACATAAGTAACTGAAAGCATATTCTTATTCAGTTATTTAGATTGTTTGCATATTAATCAGGCAAGCAAACTAGGCATCATACACTTTTCAGATATGATCCAGCCTTAGAGAAGGCACTTTTCAAACATGGTTGTGATGTAAGTTGCAGTTGTAATGATTTCAATAAATGAATAACAATACAACATGATTATACATTTAAGGATCTGTTAAGTACAAAATTATGTACTTTTAATATATAATGTGCACCTAGTAAAATTTTAAGTACAGAGTAATTGAAAAATAAGCTGTGAGAAACTATCCTATTTATTTAAATAAATAAAAAAACAAGTAAGCTATTGTACATATTACTAATACAGCTAACATTCACAAAACAAAAAGCTGATACCACAATTAGGTAACGGATGTATGAAGCATACTAAACAGAAGCCAACGCACAAAGTACATGAAAATACTTCTTTTAATGAACCATTAAAAGCATGAACACATTCACATTAAGCGCTTTCATCCACACTAAGGTGGACTTCATCAGAATGCATAACAACTGTTCAATGAAATATTTAAAAACCTTTTGGTGCCAAAAGTCATTCCATATATGAAAATTTAAAGTGACCCAGTGCCCATTTAAATAATTCTTATGATCACATACAAAAATGCAAACTCCCTATGCATTCAACAATGAAGTTCATTAAATAATAATCAATATAAGTAAAATCTGTACTAAAAATAGTAAATAGAATATATCCACTTAAAATGTATAGTATTACATATATAAATGTATGTATTAATTAATAAATAAATAAATAAAATTGTTATGAGAAGCTGAGACGTAATGACCAGTACATTTAATTGAAATATAAAAACAATTATATTCAACAATATAATACTATATGGTGTACTCATGAAATTCCTCGCCTGCATGAAATATAAATATGAATATAAATATGTGTAAAAATGTAAATGTAAATATCAAAAAAAAAAAAAATATATATATATATATATATATATATATATATATATATATATATATATATATATAAAATGTGGTGTGTCATCCTAACTAAACTAACATAGTTGTAAAATAGGCTTTATGGTAATATACTCATTAAGTCCTGGCTCTCTAGCGGCATCAGTTAGTATTTGCCACATAATTTCTCAGCCAAGAGAGAAATTATGGCAGATACTAACTGATGCTGCTAGAGAACCAGGACCTAATGAGTATATTACCATAAAGTCTATTTTACAACTATGTTAATTTAGTTAGGATGACACACCACATTATATATATATATATATATATATATATATATATATATATATATATGTATATATATATACATATATTTTTATTTTTATTTTTGCATTTACATTTTTACACTTATATTTCTATTCACATTTATATTTTATGCAGGTCAGGAATTTCATGAGTATGCCATATAGTATTATATGATTAGATATAATTGTCTTTATATTTCAGTGAAATGTACTGGTCATTATGTCTCAGCTTCTCATAATTTTATTTATGTATTTATTTATTAACACATACATTTATATATGTAATACTATACTACTTTTTAAGTGGATATATTATATTTACTATTTTTAGTACATATTTTACTTATATTGATTATTATTTAATGAACTTCATTGATGAATGCATAGGGAGTTTGCATTTTTGTATGTGATCATATGAATTGTTTAAATGGGCACTGGGTCACTTTAAATTTTCATGTATTGAGTGACTTTTGGCACCAAAAGGTTTTTAAATATTTCAATGAACAGTTGTTATGCATTCTGATGAAGTCCACCTTAGTGTGAATGAAAGTGCTTAATGTGAATGTGTTCATGCTTTTAATGGTTCATTAAAAGAAGTATTTTCATGTACTTCATTCATTGGCTTGGGTTTAGTGTGCTTCATACATCCGTTACCTAATTGTGGTTTCAGCTTTTTGTTTTGTGAATTTTTCGTCGTTGTAAGCTATTTCTTTGGTTTTCTTTGGTAATACAGCTAACATAAAATAAATTACTAACCCCTGGATTCATGAAGCTCCATGCAAGAATAAGGCTATTCTTGCATGGAGTGGTTCGTGTCCATTTAGGATAGCAGCGCACCTTGCATATGCATGCAGGTGCGCTGCTATCTAATCTAAATGGACACAAACCAGGAGCGAGCACAGGGGGCATGTGTCAGCAGTGCCTGCACCTAAAACACACCCCTTCACTCTGAATGTGTCGTACAGTACTTTCTGACACAGATTAGTGTCAATCTATATAATATTAGAGCCTGGCTCTAATATTATATAGTAAACAAGTGTCCGCAGACACTGAAATATAAATAGCAACATTTCAGTGTCCGTGGACACTGAAAAATAAAAACATAAGCAACTAGAAGGCAGCAGCCTTCAAGTGCACACCCCAAAATGTACGTACTCTTGCCCTACATGCACAGAAGCAGTAGGGCAAGACGAAAGGAATAGACATTTAAAAAATGTAATAATTTTTTTTCATCAAATAATTCCAAAGTTTAAGGGGTATGCAGCTTGTTTGTGCGATGCCGCTATGCTTAGCCTGGCTGAAATCCTGAAAATGATAGACAAGTGCTACTGTGATAGAAAATGTCATCAAGCTGCTGTAGCATAGTGGTACTACCATGGTATAGCATATTGAACATGCTTGGTTTGAATCCCCCTCAGCCAAATTATTTAATAAACTTTTAAGGAATTTGAATGATAGATGTCAATCATATGGCTCACATATAGCACAGTATTGGTGGAAATATGTAAAATATAAATGTAAAAAATAATTTATAAATTTAATGAAAAAATAGATTTTAAAAAATGCTTTGCTAGTGTAGCATTGCTTACCTGCTTTTAGTTCTGCTTAGCTGGTGTAAGCATTGCTATGCCAATTTGTGTTAAGCTAAAAACAGTGCAGCATATAAAAACTGGCCAATCAAGAAAAAGTGTGGGAAAACTGCCCTATTTAAACAACACAGGTGGGAATACAGCCATAACCATTTGGGATTGCACACAGCAGGACCAAAATGTCTGGTGCTGGTGAAGGTGTGTGCTTCTGAGTGCAACATTGGGGCATCCAAGAGCCCAGGGTCATGGTTGGGCTCCTAGTTAAAAAACATGATGGCAGGCTGCTGCAGGGCCAGTACCAGGGCTCACAGTACAAAGCAGAGGTCTGGGACCAGCTTGCATGTGATCTCACCAGTGTCACTGTCATACCCCGGACTGGTGAGCAGGTACGTCATCACCATAATGACCTGATGCAGATGTGTGGTGCACTCTTCTACAAGTGGCTCCAAGATGCTCGAGCGCAGGATGTCCCACCTGTCTGTAAGTATGCAGTCTTATGTATCTCTAGTTAAGTATGGGAAAAGTTCAACTTGTGACTCTGCAGGTGTGGTTAATATGCAATGTCTCCCCATGCAGCTGCTGCAGACAGGTCCCAAAATGTTGAGGCTCATGCCCAGCAACTGGCCTGGCTGCATCAGCAGTATGGTGAGTACATAATACCCCATACTATGAGCAGTAAGAAATCAAAATTATAGTTATGGTAGGACCACCTGTATATATAATTTTGCTGTAAAAGTCAGGAATAAATGCCTGTGTCAGGCTGCCAGTGTTACAATGGAGTATTCCCAGATGCTGTGTAATACAGATATCAGTAGAAAACAAGGTACAATATGCAGGAGAGGAATATTAGAATATGTATGAGTGTGTCCGAATGAACCTGCCAAGAAAGTGCAATGGCAGGGCTACTGTAACAGTAAGAAATGAAAAGCATTCCCCTGTGCAGATCATGCAGGGATATTAATTGTGGATTTCTGAGTCATACACAGATATGTATGTCAAAACTAATTAAGGTGATCCCAAACACTGGTGTGTGTCATTTCACTTGTACCTGATAAATAGAAATGTGTATGCCCTACAGAATGCATTAACTGAAGTGAACTGATTTAACACTGCTTGTCTGCATACTTTAGAGTGGGCATGTCAAATAACTGGAAAAAAGCAACAATACATATTCCCATCAAAATGTGTTTTACTTGTTTGTCTGCCAGCATTGCCCTGTGTTAACCTTTCAATTTCAGCTATATGTAGCTGTGGATGTACTGAAAAATGTATACGGCTAACAGGTACAGATTTAAAACCTACACTGTGCACTCAGGAATCTAAATTGCAGTATGTAGTTGTAAAACAGTCAAATGTGCAATCCAGCTAATGTACTCATGTTTCACAAACAGTGACACCAATGTCTGTTGTGTATGCATAATTTGTACTGAAAATGGGAAACAAATAATGCAACACATCATAATAAAAGTACTGTGCACAAAAATATGTACTAGACATAAATTTCACAAGCAGCACACAGCACCTCTGCAGTAGCTCAGTCTGATAAGGGCTATGCCTGTAGTTCAATTTAGCACACACAGTACGGTTCAAATCCAGGGACTGCCACTAACCTCTCAGTCTGGTTATACAGTTGTAAACTGCAATCTGAACAAAAAAAAAATAATATACTGCAACACATTGATTTTCCATACAGGGCACACAGGTAAAGAAATCTGAATAGAAATACTAGTATGATGTGTTTAACTATGAAAGGTATACAATTGCTGTGTTGATCTGCCCAGTCCTACAAATACATGCAAGCTAGACATCCACACTCTGCATTCTGGCCCAGACAAGCCCCTCAAGTGTCATGGATAATTTCCCCAGTTGCCAGGAAACCTGCACACAGAGAATGTCACAGTAGATGTATGTCAAAGGCACAACACACACTCCAGGGCCTGCAACTAATATGTGAATCTGAAATATGTTTAGAAACAGCAATGTAATGTGCACACAGTTCATCTGCACAGGTCCACAGGTAAAGAAATTGGTATAGAAACAGGTCTGATGTGTATAACTAAAATAAGGGTACAATTGCTCTGTTGATATCTACAGCTGTCGATGTGCTGTATCAGCCCCATGGCCCAGGTAGAGTGTAAGTGTGGTCAGAATGTAGAGTAGTGAATAGTAGTGAACTGACAAATATACTTGATACCAGTTGTCAATTTAATCTGTTCCCTTCCTCCACCACTCAACTGATCCAACCATCACACTGAAACCAACATGGGTATGTTCCCAAATAAACCTCTACTGTTGGGACCGTTGTTCCATTTGGTTTATCATTGTTTAAACTGTGTGCATACTAATATTCCCTGTTGAATAATCATTTTATTGCCTGCCTGACATACCACTAACTGGCATGCTGTTGTAACCCTTAATGCCATTCCATATATGCATGAGTTCTGTTTGCTATGGCACTGTTATAATTGCACAGTTTTGAGTAAATGGGAATATCCATGCATGCTACTTTGACTAATGTTGTAATATCTTGTGCATAACTAACCAATATTCATTGTTAATTTCCACACCATAGCACATATGGGAAGGCAGATCCCAGCAGATCTGCCTCTCCCACCCCACTTGGCTAAGGCACTGGGATCCAACCCAGACCTCCCTCATCTGCTGGTCCTGCACCACCCTCAGGTGGAACCACTGCAGGGATGGGGCTCACCCCCCCCCCACAATTGGGCACGGTGAAGACATTGTCACCCAGAACAAGGTCTGTGAAATAGTGCGCAGTGTCCTCCAGAAGGACCTGGATGACTGCCTGCACCAGGTTGAGGGCAGCCTGTCACAGCTAGAGGGACAGGTGGACTCTCCAGCCCACCCCCAACACAGCCACCTACGGGGTTAAGAAGGAGTAGGGGTGACTGCCATCAGGTGGGGACATCAGTATCACTATTACCATCTGGGGGGGGCTCATGATCCTCATATTTCCAACCACCCTCACCGTCAAGTTGTTTGCCCCCCATGTGTCATACACTGCCCCTATCTGCTGTCTTGTCTATCTTGTCTGTCTGCAAATGCAACCTGTCCTACCAAACATCCCTCACCACACTTACCAATAATCCTTCCTTAACATCCCACTCTCACCTTAAAAAAAGGGCATCTGTCCCACAAAAAAAATCACGTCCCATACATAGCTCTGCATTTCATCCAGAGACATGTACCCAACATACAATCTAACCCTACCAATCATCCATATTGTATGATGTCAACGCACCTCCCTGTAGGGTGTGAGGCTCCAAATTCTAAATTGCCCATATTGAAAGCAGCTGTTGCTGCCAAAGAAATGCAGAGCTATGGTGCTTTCCTACACTCATCCTGCATATCCCTACTTCTTTCTCCTCTTGTTTGTCCCCCTGCTTGCCCCAATTTCACCACTTTCCTATCTCCCATTTTTTTTCTTTTCTTTATTTGAAATTAGCGTGGGTTTAAGTGGCTCTAAGTGGCCATAAGTGAGGCTAAGCTCATGTAAGCGTCACTTAGCTGCACACAAACCTGTGCAAACCCGCTTACAACTGCTTTAAAATGCCTTAGTCACTCTGTCTCCAACAGCCCTTGTTTTGCCCAGCAACAAAATAAGCAGCCCTTGCAAGTCTCAAACCCAGGACCCTGCACACTAAACCATTTTGCATGTAAATAAATCTGATGTTTTCTCAAACATATCATCCAGCACAGTCATTCAACAGTAGGGGAAATGTATTTATATATGTAGATATGAACAAAGGCACCGTTATTGGGGATGAAGGTGGCCAAAATAAGTACCTCGTGTAATTATTGATATCATTCCCTACTCCACAGCTGAACAGATCTGCCTTGCAACACAATAACCAACACTTGCAAGTCTCATACCCAGGACGCTACACAACATAGCCACAATAAGTTAATAGTAATCCGTCTCAGCTGTATGATGTCAGGATGATATCAATAGCATATGCAGAACAATCTGTGTACCATAGGGAATGTACAATGAAGAAGCAGTAAATATTCCAATGAAACATACACACAAACACACACACACACACACACACACACACACACACACACACATATATATATATATATATATATATATATATATATATATATATAGGAACAGTTTATAAGCTCAAAATAATGAAATCTCAAATTTCAGTATATCAAGTTCATAAAGTGGAAGGATCAGAAGATCTCAACCCCAGAACCGCGAAATTCAAAATCTTGAATGTGGGAGAATTTGAATTAGTGGTCCTGGTGTTGCGCTGTGTTCATGGATTCAGGTAAGTGTTTTTGTTTAAGGTCGTTGGGTAGGGGCTGTAGTGTGTGTTAGTGTGTGTTGTTACTGTGATGTGTGTGTGAGAGGAATGTAGTTTCTGTGGTGGTGTTTTGTGTCTGTGTGTATGTAGTACGACCTTGGAGTTAGAATATTTAAGTAGGGGGCGTCAGGGACACAGCCCCCCACATGGAGGGTGCAGGGGGGCTTGCCCCCTCCATATCATAAGGGTAAGTGTGTTTGCTTATTTAGTTGTGTGCTTGTGTGTTGTAATGGTGTTTGAAAGTGTTGGGAGTTTGAATTTCGTGGTTTTGCGGTTTCAGGATTTAGGGCTTAGTGATTGTGTAGTTTTGGGTATTTGGATTTTCTGCTTTATGGGCTCAAGATTCTTTAATTCGAGATTTCAGAATTTCAAGCTTATAAAGTGAATCTATACATATATATATATATATATATATATATGTGTGTGTGTGTGTGTGTGTGTGTGTGTGTGTGTGTGTATGTCTGTGTGTGCATATATATATATATATATTTATATATATATATATATATATATATATATATATATATATATATATATATATATATATATATATATATATATATATATATACAAACATACACATATACATATATAACTACTTGGAGATATGCATAACTTTATATATATTTAGAGGGTGCACAACATATCGAACAGCCGGTATTCCTACAGTTGCAATCTTTTAAAATGGCCACTGTTTGATTCTTTCATACAAAAGACAATTATTGCATGAAACATACACCCACAAACAAGTCAAAGTATATGACATCATACACAAGTTTGCATACATAGAAAAGTTTATTTGTGTACTATTTCAGTTGTATATGCCATGTTATATAGCAGTTAGGTGTTTGAAATATATAATAACTGAGTAATGCAACTCTCAAACAAAACATTTGATACAGTAATCTGAAAGCATAACATGTGTTGCAGTCCAGGCCAAGGCCTTCAAGTAGTACAGCAGTAAAAATAAACACTGGCCTGGAAGATAAGAATCAATCAACACTAATAAATCACAGATGTAGTTCAACAGCCTCCAGTTACAT
>NC_056725.1:266178927-266221427 GCF_019279795.1 Protopterus annectens | reverse complement strand
TGTCCAAGACGTATGTCCATCACATTTGCCCACTCACCTGCAACAGAGGCAGCCATGGCTTGCACACATCTTACAAGCCATGGAATGGATCCCATACCCAACAGGTAGCATGCAGGAGTGGGACATGTAGCCATACCTCACCATTGCATATGTCATGGCAAACAGTGCAGACAGTCATGTATGTGACGAGGCAGTATGGGACAACATTAATGTAGAAAATAAACAGATGGCCATCCAAGATAGATGATGACACATGCTGCAAACTGGTCATAGAGGCTGCCTAGTATCATGCTGCAACACTGAGGGAGTTGCAGGAATCCCTAGCAAGTACTGGCTGTGCAGTACCTGTGTTGACAATCACCTGGACTCTGCATAAATGTGGCCCATGGGTTAGGGTAATCAGATGGGACATTTGTTCCACAGGAAACATCAGCCAGGGCTCTCTAAAGGTAGCATATGCATAACATCAAAAGTCACCCAAAGGCATGTGTTGCAATGTGTAATGGTGTACTAAGACCAAGTTCAAAACCTACAGAGAGTATCAATTAAGATACATGTGCTGCACAAGCAACACCTCACTCCACCTCAGGCCCACCATCCCCATATGTACCTTGCTGGTGCCAGTGTACACCTGTAAGTTTGACATTCATTAGCAGGGACTAGGCCAGTACACATGGTGTTCTGAATTTGGGACACTGCAAAATGGCACTCGTGTAGCCCATATTTGTCAAGCATCTGCAAAAAGGCTGAGGATGGGGAGGGGTGTCATCCTGATACACAACAGTGAACTGAAGCAGACATCCAAAGTTTGCTAAGAATGGTGGTATCTGCACACAGTAAAGGTCTTGAACTGTTGCAGACATAACCCTGACTCCACAGCAATAGTGAAGGCACTGTGTAACCTCCAAGGGCTGTGCACATGAGTTGACATTGCACTCTTGCAGAGTTGGGGGGCATTTGTAAGTCAGAGTGACCTAATACTGGCATGTGGAGATGGGCCATGCTAGTATACCCCTTCCAGGAATAGTGACTGCTTTAGTACACTTGGTGCAACAAATCATCATGTTAAGGGTGTGCACAATTATGCAGCCACAGATTGTATGCATCTCAATCAACATTTGCACAACTAACACATTTGTTTGATACTGCAATTAACTGCGCAAGTCATATGTCACATATCAGGTTCATGTAATGTTAACATATGCAGTATTGTGGCCCCATGGCATATCAGGGAGGAGGGTGCCATGTCAATAAGGGTGTGTACACTCCTTTTAGCCACAGTAAGGTTTGAAGGTTGTCCCTGTAATTGTATTTTATTGGTCATACATGCACCACTGATGATGAGATCTGCAAATCAGACATCAGGCGTTCTCTATTGACATCTGTCCACATATCATCCCAGGTATGTGTCGGACAAACTCTGTGAGCAGCAGAGCAAACATAACTGACACACATATACACATTCAGCAATGGCATGTGCATCTGTGAGGTATGGTGCACAGTACATGTCAGGTTGCTGAACAGGTGCACAGCAATACTGTGTACATGGGTGCAGTGTGTTGCAGGGAAAGGGGCATCACCTACTAACACAACCCATGCATCACAGAGATGTATAATGTTGGTAACAGGGATTGACTATAGCTGCAGTGCATGCTGGTGAGTGCCATATGTCATGCATGCTGACAGATGGGTAATGAGTAATGGGTAGTGTGTAATATCTTTGTGCAACCTCATCTGTAAGTGTGTGTGTGTGTGTGTGTGTGTGTGTGTGTGTGTGTGTGTGTGTGTGTGTGTGTGTGTGTGTCTGTGTGTGTGTGTCTGTGTGTGTGTATGTATGTACAGTTAAGCAATGATATAAAGTCTTAAAGTGCATTTGTTGTTTTCCCCTCACAGGTGGCGAGGTGGTCAGGGTCCCTCCTGCAGGCAAACTGATGTTAGTGTCCAGACAGACTTTGACAATGCTGATAGGAGTGTTGAGGCACAGGCAGGGTTGTCATGGGCTGAAGCTGCGTCATTATTTGACATCCCACTGTTATCCACCCCATCCCCGCACACAGTCACATTGCCTATACTTACCCCATCACCAGTGGCCATAGATGAGGAACAATTGGCGGATGGTGGCACAGGACAGGACAGTGTGGTGTCTATGGCACATGTGTCTGGACACAGCAGCCATAGCCAGATGTCTGGTGGGGAACCACACAGGCAGATGTACAGGGGTGCTCGTAGGAGGGCTACTGGTCATCATGCCCCTGGCAGAAGTTTTACCAG
The DNA here is from genome assembly GCF_019279795.1 of Protopterus annectens. Classification (NCBI taxonomy): domain Eukaryota; kingdom Metazoa; phylum Chordata; order Ceratodontiformes; family Protopteridae; genus Protopterus; species Protopterus annectens. Next base: position 266,219,156 of record NC_056725.1, on the reverse strand, counting down.
ATGCATGTTTCAGGCCATCATGGAGGTGCAGGCACATATAGAATGGTATACCAGACAGGGTCTGAGACTGCAGAGGGCTACTCATTCTGCTGTTATTGACAACATCCATGATATTGCAGGTACCCCACGATATTTTGCAGAGGTCCTGGATAGATGGTTGGGTGAGATGGTGGGAATCCTTGACCTTGGAGTGTCTGTGCTTGAGCATATGGTGGGAGTAGTGTGACGATCATGTGGATGTAGGCCAGCAACACCAACAGTTGGAGGTTGACGTGGACATGAAAAAAGTCAGAGCTGCTCCCGTAGTGGCAGTACCAGCCCCAGCACTGCAGGGGGGGTGCTGTCCACACAGCAACATAGCAGGCCACATGCCCATGACCCTGGCTGGTCTCAAAAGGGACCTGGATCCAACCGACATATGTTATCATCAGTGGAGAGTACCATATCTTCGGCTTGTACATGGTGGTGCCTGTGGAACCCCTGGAAGGCACAGTTCTCGTGTTCATGGCCAGACACAGTAAACTGCACACCCTGCCAGGTACGGTCTGCAGCTGTCCATCAAACCCCTGTATAGGGCAGCCACATGGCAGAACTGTGTGCATGCATACACACAAGTCACCAACACAGCTAGGGCAACCCCATACTTACACACACTACATCTGCACAGCCCAATTAATAATGAAACCCCCTAACACACACACACACACACACACACACACACACACACACACACACACACACATGATGTCAAATGAATGGCTCAGCCCAGGTCTCCGGCAAACCCACAACACATCTTGTGCATATGATGATACCAGTGCCACATCCCTGTCATCCACTACATCGATCCAGGGACAAGCTAATATGGTTCTGATGCACATGGTGACTGTACAACGGTGTTCCAATGTAATGCTGCATAACATGTTTATAGCAGTAAAGTTTAATGCTTACATGTCAGGATGTGTAGCTGTCCACCAATGATGCATTATAGCTGTTATTAACATTGAGTGATTGTGGTCTCCATAATGTATTCCATTTATGTTGTAGGTGCCTATGTGTCAGCAGGATGTTGGTATGCTGTTGTTTCCTACAATAGGTGTGGCACTGTGGTGACACCTTGACTGTGCTTATCCTGGGTACAGCTGAGCACAAGTCACAGGTCTGTATAACAGTTCTGTATGTGCCACATGCCTGATAGGTCTGAGGAGTGTATACAGATGAGTGCATGGTGGCTGATGTCAGCAGCCCTTCTACAGTGGACAATGGTAAGTGTTCTGGGTGGTACAACCATATGTTTGTGTATAACACACACACACACACACACACACACACACACACACACACACACACACACACACACACACACACACACACACACACACACACAGAGGCTTTGGTGTTCATGCAATACACAGAGAATATTTTACACATGAATGTATGTACTTTTGCAAGGAACCCATTTTAGCCTATGTAATTCCACCAAGACAGAATAGGCACAACATCACATTGGGAAATAATCAGTCTGCTAGTTTAATGTCATTGACGATGGTACTGGCAAGGTATATGTTCCCTTCCCCAATGCAGTGCAATCCTCAGCCTCGTAAACATAGGCATGCTGGTGTGGGTGGCAAAGCCTTACCCTTTGGTGGGTGTGGGGTGGTGTAGAACTGCAGATAGTGTGATTGACAACTACTTAACCTGTTAACATGAACTGCACAGTATTACATTCAACTAAGTGGGGGGGGGGTACACTCAACAATAACTGCAATGATGGTGGCTGTGCCCACAAGATCCACACCCAGCTATATATACCAACCCCAGTATCGTTGTACAGATATATAGTGGGAAAAGGGCATTTACACATCTACTACTAATTTTGATGGAATGAATTTCCACAGGATGATACCTGTGAAATGTTAGCGTTTACCAGTCAGTTCTCGGACAGATGACCTCCTGGGCAGGACAGGTAGCTTACATCCTTCTAAGTTGGAAACTGCTGATTGAGGGCTCAGTGTCTGTTATTCTGAAAGTATATTAGTTCTGGTTTAAGCACTTGGGCTTCAGGCCAGTTATTTTACATTAAGAGGGTTCGTGGTCTGCACTCTTGTGGGAGGAGAGGCTGGACTCTGCCGTTCTGAGCTGGGAATTTCTGGTTAAAGGCTTATAGTGTCTGCATATTTTAACTGCTTCTTACTGAAATTGGTGCACCCTGTTTGCTGTAGCATAGACTAGATCCAGGCCTGCTGAATCTAGCTTTGTTTGTATAACTTGAGCACTAATCCAGGCATTCTTTAACATATTCAATTGTATTTATTACTGCTTGGTAGTAACTTGATTAAAATATAGCTATCATTCTAAGTCTTTTGGATTAAGCACTTGGGCTTCAGACCAGTTGTTTTACATTAGGAAGGTTTGTGGCATGCACTGTGGTGGCAGGACAGGTAGCTTACATCCTTCTAAGTTGGGAACTGCTGATTGAGGGCTCAGTGTCTGTTATTCTAAAAGTGTATTAGTTCTGGTTTAAGCACTTGGGCTTCAGGCCAGTTATTTTACATTAAGAAGGTTCATGGTCTGCACTCTTGTGGGAGGAGAGGCTGGACTCTGCCCTTCTGAGCTGGGAATTTCTGGTTAATGGTTTATAGTGCCTGCATATTTGAACTGTTTCTTACTGAAATTGGTACACCTTGTTTGCTGTAGCATAGACTAGATCCAGACCTGCTCAATCTAGCTTTGTTTGTATGCTTGTTGTTTGTTTGCTTGTTATTTCCTTGAAATGCTAATTCCCCCTAAAATGCGGCATTTCAGCACTTTTGTGGATCCCTAGTGATATCTGCATTGCTTACAGTACTTATTTCCTTGTTTCACTTGAAAGAAAGTTACTGTTTGTCGTTTTTGCATTTAAGTTACCTGTAACACATTGCATTTAAGTTACCTGGCACTTGCTCACTAAGTCAGCACTAAAAAATTAAAAGCACTACACCCTCACAAACTCCCCTTGAGTACCTTGTTCCCCATTGGCCCTTTTTTCAATTATAAAGGAATTCCCAATACTATTCTAGCATGTCCAAAGGTCAGTTGTCAATCTCCTATCTGGTCCAGCTGGTGAATCTGGGAATCTTGAGGCAATGTTACAACTGCCTCATGTACACAGACAACCCTCTCCTCCTCCCAACAAATTCCAACACATGTGAGAGATGCAACCATAAAGCCAAACTGGAGGCTAAGCTCTCACAACTCAGTACTGGTGTAACCAGTCAGGAGGAGAAGGAAACCACACTCACTACAATTCCAGTCTCACATAGACCTACCACGACAGCAAACCAAACACATAAACACACAAAAACATACTCGGAGGCTCTAAATAAAAATCTGCCTAAGCAGCAGAGACCTCCAAAGCAGACACCCAAGCAACCGCTACCCCAAAAAAAAACATGTGCAACACATAGCTCACAAAGCCAGTGTGCCGAACAGTCACAGCCCGTAAGGCTAAACAACACACCTGATACACTTGTAATAGGTGACTCTATCGTCAGGCACACTGACGTCCCATTCACCAGGCTGAACAAGGAGAAGGTCACGGTGAGCTGCCTGTCGGGTGCTAGGATCCGCCACATAACACAAGCACTCAGGTCACTCCAAGGCAAGTACAAATATGACTCATACTTGTCCATGCTGGTGTGAATGACCTGAGACGTACCTCCCTGGACTACATGAAAAGAGACATAGAGGAGCTCTCTGAGCATGTAGCCCAGGCTGGTATGACCCTGACCTTGATTAGCATCTTACCCTCACCAAGAATGATGCCACAATATGAAGACAAGATGATCAATTTCAACAATTGGCTTAAGTATTGGTGTCATTCAAAGGGGATCCAATGCCTGTCAGACTGGGATGACATGCTCAACAAGCCACGATGCTTTGCTAGGGACGGCTTGCACCTGTCACCCCTGGGCTTTCGGATATTGGCAAAGGCTCTTGCTACCCCCATAGTGCCTTTTTTAGGCAAGGCTCAAAAGACAAACCTATCTCCATAGGTATCGCAAGGGATAAGAAACTAAGAGTAATGCTACTCAATGCCAGAAGTCTAAACCTCAAGATGCACTTTTCGAAACTCTCCTTAGCATGGAGAACATCGATATCTGTGCAGTAAAAGAAACCTGGTTCAAGGCTCCCGAGAGCACCCCAGCACTACCAGGTTATACCTCATACCATGCTTTTCGGTCCCAAAACTTGGACCGAACCACAAAAGGAGGGGGAGTATCAATATTCGTCAAAGATACCCACACCTCCAGGTTGGTGGCACAGCACGAAGCATCAGAGACTATCCATGTGCAACTAACAGTGGGTAAAACTGCCTTCCAGTTTATAGCCTGCTACAGACCACCCTCCCAAACCCAGGAACCCCACTCGGCCTTCCTGAGAACACTGGAAAATATAAAGGTCTCTCCAAACATCGTTATATTGGGCAACTTCAACTACCCAAGCAAAGACTGGGAGCATTACTCTAGCTCCAACACCCTAGCCCAAAGGTTCCTAGAATTTATAAACTCAAATGCTATGGAACAACTTGTTACCACTCCCACAAGAGGGGAAAACATACTGGACCTGATCATCACCAACATGGGGACTCTATGCTGTAGACCAGAAGTGTATCCCTCACTTGTAAGATCAGACCATAAACTAATCTCACTGGATATTCACATCCCGACCCCACCCCCTGTCCAGAAAACCACAGTGAAAAACTTCTCTAAAGCAAATTTCACCCTCCTCAAAACCGAGGTGGAATCCTTCAAAGCCCCTGGGCCTGTGGAAAATACGGCCCAGACTGCAGAATCCTTTATAAATGCATTCTATGAACACCTTCAGGAATGCATGGATCATGCGATCCCAAATAAAACCAAGACCCAATCCTCCAAAGGCAGACATACTGTCTGGTGGACCCCAGCCATAAACAAACTATACAATAGAAGGAGGAAGCTACTACATGATAGAGCAAAATCCCAAAAAGGGAAGGCATCTCTGATCAGTATTAGCAAAAAACTACGGGCACTCATAAAGTCGTCTAAGTCCATCTTCGAGAGAAAAATTGCACAGGACACTAAGGATAATCACAACGCTTTCTTTAGTTATGTTAGGAACCTGGGTGGGAATTCCCAGATATGCTCAGAATTAGTCCAAAATGACAAAAATACACTGAACCCACAGACATTGCCAACATCCTAGCTGACAGGTTCAGTGCAAACTCCCCCCCCTTCCCACCAAAAGGGAAATATGTATCCCAGCAGAGTGCTGCCCCCCTGACATCTCAGATGCTCAGGTAAGAGTCACACTCTCCAAAGCAAAAAACACAGAATCAATGGACTAGACGGTGTCCTGGGCTGCATCCTACATGAACTCCAAGAAGAGCTAAACCCAAACATAAAACTACTGTTCAATCTCAGCCTTACTACAGGATATGTACCCAAAGACTGGCGTACAGCAACAGTGGTCCCTCTCCACAAAGGTGGTGCCTCAATGGATCCTGGAAACTATCACCCCATAAGCCTGACTAGCTTGGTCTGCAAAGCTATGGAAAGGATCATCATGGACCTCATAAATAAAGATATTGGGGACCTACAGACACTGGATCCTACCCAGTTCGACTTTGTTAAGGGCAGATCCTGCCTCTTAAACCTGGTCGACTTCTTTGAAACAGTCACCAAGGCCATTGACGAGGTGAAGGTGGTCCACACAGCCTACCTGGACCTCGCAAATGCCTTCGATACAATACCCCACTCGGGCATTATAGATAAGCTCACCAGCTTAAATATAAACCCCTATGTCACTAGATGGGTTGCAAACTGGCTCAAGGACAGAACCCATATGGTTAGAATTGCTGGAGCCATGTCAGACTCCAAACCAGTTACAAGTGGCGTCCCACAAGGCTCAGTCCTGGGACCTCTCTTATTTGGTATATATTTCTCGGAGGTACAGGCCAACATGGAAGGACTGTGGCTGACCAAGTTCAGATGACTGCAAACTGGGTGCCATAATCAACTCTCCAGCCAACACAAGCATCCTCCAAAAGGGCCTCATAGAAACAGACAACTGGTGCCAGAGCCATGGCCTCAAGCTAAATGCCAAAAAGTGTATAGTCATCCCCTTTGGCAAAAACAGTGCCCACAAATTACCACATAGGTGGTAATCCATTAAGTACAGAAGAAGTAATTAGGGACCTGGGGACCCAAGTTGATAGCAATCTCTCATTTGACAACCACGTGGCCAAAGTAGTTAGAAAAACATTTTATATAGCCCACCTAATCATGAAGGGATTCACATCTAGATCAGGGGAGGTCATCGTGCCTCTTTACTCATCCCTCATCAGGCCCATAATTGAGTACAATGCCCCTTTTGGGATGTACCTTACCAGACACCTGCAGCAATTGGAAAGACCCCAAAAGTACCTCACCAAGAGTTTCAAAGGGCTCAAACAGATGCCATATGCTGGCCAGTTAAAGAAACTCCAGCTCTACTCAGTGGCATACCGCCTGCTCAGAGGCGATCTGTGCCTGATGTTTAAGGCCATGTCCAACCCGGAATTAATGGACATGCTGCACCTCAGAAAATCCAAATCCCATCGAGCTAGCGCTCGAGAGACTTGAACCACAGCACTGAAATAAATAGGACATGCTGGAGGGACATATTCATAACCCAGAGGCTCCCTTCACTCTGGAATAAAATCCCAGTCCAGGTTAGGCAGAGTCCCTCATTGACTCTCTTCAAGAGGAATCTTGATGAGTGGATGGGAGATCATAGTTTTACCCCGGATATCATTTCTGTGTCACTGTTAGACAGAGGCACAGTATACTAACCTCGAAAAAGGGCATAGCAAAATTAATTTAAAATGGGTGGCGAAAGCCAAACACACTCTGGCTAGGCTTATAAATGCCCTAGGGCAGATAGCCTAGTATGAACCTATAAACCTATGAACCAATATGTATATTCTGCAAACTGAAATAGATCCCTTTACATACGCACACACTCTTACTTGGAAACACTGGGACTAGAACCCCCTACCTAGATACTTAGTGCTACCAATGTGTGTGGCCTTAATTGCACACACCACACAGCTTTTAGGATGAGGTGTGTTCTAGGTTACATGTTAAGTGAAGAACATCACCAGGCCTTGTTCAGTATGGTAATGGTGGATGTACTGGTTGTGTATGAACAATACATAGTGTGTCATACTGTCATATACACATTGACAAACACATAACAGTCATACACACATCTGAGAGACCAGGGTTTATCAATGCTAACTACTTTGTCAGTGTGTCCATTCTGTTACAGATAAGTTGCACACAGCACATGCATCATTGGGCTAGATAGTGTAATCAGTTACCTGTATGGTTGATGGTGACAGTGTTCCCCATATAGTGGACCTTGGGACATGTACTGGGGGTACCATGGTGTAAAGACAGTATACCCAGCACCCACACCCCACATTGGATACTGTACTCACCGAAACCCATGATAATACTCTGACATACCCACCATCACACATTGATCAGGACTGCAATACACCTCAAGAGTGCTACTAAAAGGATATGCATCTATTGCACATGCCACAGGGATAGTAGGATGATGAGAAAAACCAACAACTAAACTTCAAAAACAGTTAACCAGGCGGAAACAGACTGGTAAAATGGCACGGACTGCTTATTATTGTAAGCGCTTTCGGCTGCAGTAATATACAGCATCTTCAGACAAAATACAAAATCTATAACATATAAACATATTTTGTGACAAGTTTTTCCTTTTCTCTTTTTGTAGTCTATTTGAAGTGAACATTTTTTATAAATGTCATTCATAAATGCAACTAATATTTGATGGTCATAACTGCTTCTTTTAAAGAACTATAATTAATTTTAGTATTAATGGTAAGGTTTTATATGTTTAATTAATTGTGTTTTTCGATAGGGTAACTAAGTCATGAGTTTTACAGTGAATTAGTTTATTTAAGTGTTGCAGGCTGTTATAGATTTTGTATTTTGTCTGAAGAAGGCTGTATATTACTGCAGCCGAAAGCGCTTACAATAATAAACAGTCCGTGCCATTTTACCAGTCTGTTTCCGCCTGGTTAACTGTTTTTGAAGGATAGTAGGATGATGCTTTGTCATGGCTCTCCTACGGTCAGCAACATCACTATCCTTTATACTGAGTGGCAAGGTGTATTGTATTAGGAGAATGTGGCCTCAGAATGCTGTATCATAGAAACATTTGCCAGCAGGCCATCTATCAACTGATGCCACTGGAGTGATCCTCAGGGTGAGAGTTAAATGCAACATCTGATCATCTGGTTGCCTCCTGCAGGGGACCAGTGAGGTGTTCCAATTGACATGTATGCAACATGTATTGCATAACGTGGTCAGTGTCTGTCTTGGAGACCTGTACCCAAGCATGTTCTGTTGACTGTGATAGCGTAGTTGAGGTATCCATGGCATGGAATGCATACAGGATGGAGATTTCTAGCTGTGGCATTCATAACACAGCTTGGCAGACATGTCAATGTCACTCAAGCATATTTTGCCTGTAAGCAGCCAAGAAGGATACCTGACATCTGCACATCTGTACAGAGGACAGACAGACATCAGCTAGCCAACTGGTTATGCATTAGGATGAATGTGTTGACAGATAGACATCTGACACTGATAGGTATGCCATTACTACATGACAGCAGCCCTCAATGACATGTCCTGTACACACAGTAGTCTACAGTTAATATCCACATGTCAGATCAATATCCAGTAGGAAATACTTAATGACACACAGCTCACACACCAAGAACATGACAAGAGGACTCAGAGACCATCTTTGCATACAGGGGCATTTGGTTGCAGTACTACAATCTGCAATCTACTCTTACTTGGGAAAGCACTGTCAACAGTAGTAACGTAATGATACACTGCATGCCAGTGTGACTGCATATAACCTGGGATACTACCCATGTATGTAACACATTCAAAAGGAAAAGAGTGTTGTACAGCCATATCCCAGACAGTAGACACACCCCTTGCTACTGTAATGACAGCACATAGATACAAGTTATGTACATGGAATTAAATACGCTTATTAAAGATGTCATTACCCTGCTATTTTATCAGACTGGAATGTGATCACTGGTTACCAGGGCTGAGCCATGCTTAGCAGATTTCAGCATTGTTACAATATAAATAATAAGCAGATTTGCACACTGGTAAGCAAAGCTGAAATGGTCTAAGGCCTATATGTTTAACAGTACGTTAGCACTGCTTACTATCACGCAAACCCACGCAAACACGCTTAAAGCTGCTCAAAACTGCCTTAACCAATCTGTATCCAATAGCCTTGTTCTGCCCAGCAACAAAATAAACAGCCCTTGCAGGTCCTGAACCAGGACTCTGAACATTATAGTCACAGCAGTCAATCACTAAGCCATCACAACTGTGAAAATGGCGGTTGTTTTTTCCAATACATCTGTGAGTAGACATACTGAATAGTATTGAACAACCGCTTTGACTTCAACAATTGTGTAGTACTTTTTAGTGATGTTAGTGTTGAATCAAGTATGTTGTATCTAAATATACACATAGTGTCAATCCCCATGAAATGGAAATTATGTCAACACAATAGGGTAGACACTCTTGAAATGCACTACGTGCCTAAATGCGATTATAAGACCAGGTTTATTATTACTTATAATAAGCATGCCAATGATATTTGTACCATAGTTAAGAAAAATTGGCACTTTATTCAAAATAGTGCCCCTTTATCCAACATTTTGGGCTCACACCCTTCTTTTGTTTTTAGGAGAGGTAGTAACTTAAAAGAACTGTTACAAACTACGGATACTCCATTGCCTCTATCTAGACAAACTGGGTCATTTATTTGTGGCTCTTGTAATATGTGTAGCCTTTTCAAAGTGGGAGGTTCATTCACTATTAGAGGCAAGAAGTATTTTGTCAAGCACAAAATCAATTGTTTAACAAAATCAGTGATTTATGTTGCTTTGTGTAACTGTTGTCAGGCATTTTATGTTGGTAAAACGGACCGAAGATTACGGGGCCGTGTTTACCAACATAATTATGCTATTAAGAACAAAAAGAGCGAAAACGCTCTTGCCAAACACATTATAAATAATGTTGGACATAATTTCCATTTCATGGGGATTGACACTGTTAAGGTTGGACTTAGGGGGGGCCCACAATCCCTTCTTCTTGAGATGAAAGAATTGGAATGGCAACTCCTTTTGGATGCCTTTTCCACCCCAGGATTAAATGAAGCTTGTAATATTTCTGTCTTTCTAAAGTACAAAAGTTATTTGCGGTAGCATTGTTTGCTTGTATTTACACGTTGTGGGTGATACCCACCTTCTAATATTGTAGGAAATAGCATGTTTAAAAGCAGCTTTAGTACATCTTATTTATTATAGCATTGTTATTGTGGTGTACTAATTATAATATTTTAAATATTGTTTGAATGTAAATAGGTACACTTGAAGTTAGTCTTGATTTTAAATCATGTTTATTCAATTGATTAATATAAATGGTTGTTTTAAAATATTAACTACCTCTTTTGGTAGTTAAGGAAATGACATCATAGGATGTGGTTTTGTTTAAAATGAGCCATTTTGGTGCTTTTTACTTGTCTGATGAAGCTTCTACCTCTGTAGAAGCGAAAACGGAAATTTATTAAAGTACGTTCACGCTGATCTTTGGATTTTTGGTGTTCCTATACTCGTATCCTGTGTATACAAGTGGTTCGTTTGTTTTTGCTCTTCAGTCAATATTGCTCTTATAAACTTTTAGCCAGTTGCAATAGTAACAGGATTTGTTTTAATATACATTTTCTGAAGGATTTGAAGTCTGACAGTCAAATGTATGTCATTATTTGGTGCCTACAATCATCCCACTGATTTGCTAGGAAAAAAGAGGAACAGGCCAAAAATATGAGCCAAATATCTGGACATTCTGGGAAAATTGATACAGTTAAGAGGTATGATTATGCATACAGCTTACTACTACTGCCATGATTCGAACCATGAACTGTGTCTGCTAAAAATACAACAATTTCTATCTCATCAGGGTGAGATATTCAGATACCCATGTCTACTTCTTCAGTGTTGCCTGTCTAAGTCTCTCTTGGTTGTATAATCTGATCTTGTAATTACAATAGTCTTATACAGATATTCCTAGACATATTTTTATGTAGCACAGTGTGAGAAATAGTTGTTGACACAACAGTACTATTCTGATATCAGATGTTGGTGAATGCTACATGTCAGGCCATATAATACCAGAGTAAACACTATCCGTCCAGGATTAAATCTTTATTGCCAGGTAGTTACAGTTTTCATATCTGACAGACCTATGGGGGAATATTTGTTAACACTACCTGACTGTTTCTACACATAATCCCAGATTACTAGTTAACATTATGCACATACCTCTCAATCTCTTAATGCACACACTTGACAACATGGGAGTACAAATAGGGACATATTTTGAATATTGCTCTTATAAACTTGGATACTTGCATACAGGTTACTAGCACTCCCAGGATTCGAACCATGGCTGTGTGTGCTAAAAATACAACAATTTGAGTTTTTTCTTCTCAGTTAAGCGCTTTCAGCTATTAAAACTAGCCTTCATCAGAACCATACAGATCAGTACTAAACAACTTTATATACACCTGTAGTTTACAAATTGCGCCAAAACCTTTAAAGCTGTACTACTTCAAATACTTTTAAAAGCACCATATACTAAAAAAACATATAATAAACATATGTTTATGTATAAATAACAAATACAACATAAAAAACATCAATAAATCATTTATAAAATAACATAACATGCTTATATAAAAATTCACTATTAGGTATATAATAATAATAGTGACATACCCCATACACTACAATGCTCTATTTATGTTATTGAGCTAATACCAAAAAAGGTTTAATACTAATGGAGTCATTTATTCCCGGAACCCTCGTAGCATCTAATAATATCTGCCATTTGCTTTCTAACAGATAACTGCATTTTCCAATTGCCACTGAATAATGAACTTTGCAGTTGATCAATGATGGCAAAACGGAAAGTGTGTGTATCTCCATGTTCAAGCAAATGTCTATATAGTGCATTTCTATTATCTTTTTTCCTAATTCGATAAAAGTGTTCATACACACGCTTCTTCAAGTTCCTTTCCGTTTTGCCCACATAATAAGCGGAGCATGAGCTACATGTGGCCAAATATACCACTTTGGTGGAATTACAATTACCTTTCAGAAACTTAATATTAGTATTGTTACCATCCCTTAACCTAATACTTTTAGCCTCATTGGGGTAATAAGTACCCCCCGTTGTTAGGAAAATATCTTGTTAGTCCTGAAATAGAAGCTAAGAATGATCAAAAGTACCGAAGGGTGTGTGTATTGACATACACCCCACATACGAATGTCATTATAGACATACTTAAGCAGCATTGGGAAATTATTTTAGCTTCTAAACTTGAAGGTATAGTAGGATTAGAACCTAAAGTCGTGTATAAAACAGGAGCTAATTTAAAAAAGATTATAGAAAGTTGTACTAACGATAATGATCAGAGGCCCACTCTTACAGGCACCACTAAATGTGGTTCCTGTAATCAGTGTAGGCATATAAATGAGGCTAAAAGTATTAGGTTAAGGGATGGTAACAATACTAATATTAAGTTTCTGAAAGGTAATTGTAATTCCACCAAAGTGGTATATTTGGCCACATGTAGCTCATGCTCCGCTTATTATGTGGGCAAAACGGAAAGGAACTTGAAGAAGCGTGTGTATGAACACTTTTATCGAATCAGGAAAAAAGATAATAGAAATGCACTATATAGACATTTGCTTGAACATGGAGATACACACACTTTCCGTTTTGCCATCATTGATCAACTGCAAAGTTCATTATTCAGTGGCAATTGGAAAATGCAGTTATCTGCGTTAGAAAGCAAATGGCAGATATTATTAGATGCTACGAGGGTTCCGGGAATAAATGACTCCATTAGTATTAAACCTTTTTTGGTATTAGCTCAATAACATAAATAGAGCATTGTAGTCTATGGGGTATGTCACTATTATTATTATATACCTAATAATGAATTTTTATATAAGCATGTTATGTTATTTTATAAATGACTTATTGATGTTTTTTATGTTGTATTTGTTATTTATACATAAACATATGTTTATTATATGTTTTTTTAGTATATGGTGCTTTTAAAAGTATTTGAAGTAGTACAGCTTTAAAGGTTTTGGCGCAATTTGTAAACTACAGGTGTATATAAAGTTGTTTAGTACTGATCTGTATGGTTCTGATGAAGGCTAGTTTTAATAGCTGAAAGCGCTTAACTGAGAAGAATAAACTGTTGTCCTGTGTACGAGGTTTGCTGATTTTCTGAGTTCCTTTTACTAGTTAACAATTTGAGTTTTGTCAGAGTGGGCTATTTGGAAACTGCTCTCTGTTTCTTCAGTCTTTTCTGTCTAAGTCTTTCTTGGTTGTACAATCAGACCTTGTACTTACAACAGTCTTATGCAGACATTCCTAGACATATTTTTTATGTAGCAGAGTGTGGGTAACAGTGGTTAATGCAACATTACTATTCAGAGACTGCAACACTAAATGCCATGCAATACCAGAGTAAACACAACCAGTCCAGGATTTAGAACTTTATTGCCAGGTAGTTACCAGTTTTATTGAAATATCACCTATATGGGACTATTGCTGTCATATTGTCTGGTTTATTCAGTACAACCCATACACAGTTTTTATACTGCCAGGTGACTTTCTACCACTTTATATTTATTTGGTATGATGACTACAAGCAGGATTGTTACTCACCAGCCTCGCTACATAGCCTTTGCAGCCTACTGGCATGGGCTTCCTGATTCAAAGTCCACCCAGCTGCAGCTGTAAAGGGAATAGACAAATATTTAGCCATACATATCCATCACATAAACAGGCTGGACTTTGGTAAACAGTTATTGATATGGATACTTACACACTGCTGGGATATCACCCCTCTGCCTTGCTTCTTGGACCCACTCATCTAAGAGCTCCCTCTTTCTCTGCTACAAGTCAGCATAGTGGTGCCAGACCTGCTCACCAGTCTGAGGGATACCAGTGGCACTGGTGAGATCACAGGCGAGATGGTCCCAGCCTTCTGCTTCATAATCAGAGCTCTGGTATTGGCCCTGAAGCAGTTGCTCATCATGGTTATTTACCAGGAGTCCTACCATGACCTTGGACTCCTGTATGCCACAGTGCTGCGCCCGGAAGCACATGCCCTCGCCAACACCTGCCATACTGCCTACAGTGGGAAGCTGCAACCAGTTATGAGCTGTGTTCCTGCCTGCGGGGTTTAAATACCGGTGATTTCCCACCCTTTGCCATGACTGGATGGTTTTGAATATGCTGAGCTAAGCTAAGCTATGGGTAAACCTACTTAGCTAAGGTTGGCAGCTTAAAGGGACAGGTTCAGCACCGATTACCGATGGGCAAATCCACTTAGCTGGGCTACTTATTGCTTAGCAGTGATATTTATACAATGCTTACACCTGGTAAACAGAGCTGTGCAATGTTTAGCATTGCTTATTTTTTTATTTTATAGACTATCTGTTATATGGGATTGATTCATCATTCATTACATATCATAAATTTGTTTACTGTCCCTGACATCCCCCAATGTCCTTTCATTACATTTATTCATGTGTGACTATACTGTATGGGACACTTGTGTTTATATGGTGGTTTTACAACTTTATTAAACTGACACCTCACATCTGGACCTACTACAGTACTCTGGTTAACAAATATATGTTATTTAGTAGCTAATTATAAAAAAATGTTTATGTACTGCTTTCACATATAAAAGGCAAATTGGTAACAGTGGGGACCGAACTGAGAATGGCGGTTTATAAAGCATATGCGCTACTACACTATTGCAATACTGCTTAAGTTGGATGTCTCTTGTTATTTAACTTATTGTGCTCTTTAAGCTGGACTAAGCGTAGCTAAGCAGCGGGCACACCCACGCAGCTACTCTTAAACTTTATTGCATTTATAAAAAAAAAAAAAAAATGATGTTTTTTTTTTTTTATTTGTACCCTTCAGGATATCCCTGCTAATGATGAACCTGTTATTCTATCAACTTTCTGCTGTGTGGGATGATTGTCCCTTTTGGCTTTGTCCACATTCCTTACTCTGATGGGTTGGGAGGTGTGCGCTATGTGCTTATGCTAAGTGTGTTATTCTATCAACTTTTGCCTTGGTAGCTACAATTGTCCCTTATGGCTTTGACCAGATTTCTTATCCTGGTGGTGTTATGAGCATTCTCGCTCTTTTTAAATTGCCAAAAGGCAATTCTGGAGTGCAGATGGCATGTGTATTGTGAGAGCTCTGCTCTCAGACACATCCCCTGTGCTCGTACACGGAACCATGCCTGTTTTAGAGCATGGCAGTGCACCTTCATACATATGCACAGCATGCTGCCATGCTGAACAGGAATGGTTTTTGCATGGCTGCTTGCTGAATCTGGGGGAATATGCATATACTTTTAGAGACAGATTTATAGCTATTTAAATTGTATAATCTATTGACGTGGTTTAAAGCTAAGCCATACATTTTAAATTACTTATTCTGTTATATAAATAGTCATTCTGTAATTTAAGTATAAGAAAAATTGTTCTCTACATTGCTATGATCCTTGGGAATTTTTACCAGAAATGCTGATAATTTCTCTATTCTATCAAAGAGAAAAAAACTGTCTGTCTTTAGGTTATACTAAAACATCCAGAAAAAAATTATTCTTCAACCATCTAATCATAACTTATTAATGATTACTTGATTTATAAGAATTCAAGTTTTAGTGTCTAGCTACTGGTTGATGTACAGATAACAAAAGAAAACATATTCTGCAGCCCTTATAAAATAGCTTTGTGTCTGACATATTCAGGCATGCTTTAGTTATCCCTTTTCCCAACAGAGCACAAACAAGTCACAAAGACTTCAAACCAATATGTAATCCCCCGGATTCATGAAGCTCGGCGCAAGGACGGTGGTAGGCTTGCACTGACAGTGCGTCGTGAAGATGGTACAGTAGCGCCAAATGCATATTAATGAAGGCGCGCTGCCAACACAGCCACGCGCACAGGAAAGGAGTGCGAGTGCATAGGGCATGTCGAAGTGCCGCACGGAGGTGTGGAAATGGCAGCTGTCAACGTGCAACCTAAAATGCTTGCATATAACAAGTTGCAAGATAGTAATCACATCTGTCAGTGTCCGTGGATACTGAAACGTATGCAAAGCATGCAAGAAAGTACCTGCGAACACAAAGTGAAGAAGCAAACACAAATGCACGGTAGGGAATAACAGGTCCCTATCCCGCGAACAAAATACATGGAAGACCGTGTGGCCATAGTCCAACGCAGTGTAGATAGCCATACCAAGTGGAAGTGAAATGCATCATATGTTAGCGAGCCACCATTAGGTATGTCCAGCCCAATGGTGAGGGCCACCAGCTGACCCATAATGTGAGGGAGGGTACACAACTGGGCAGATGTGCCCATAACAAAATACACGAGAAATGTAGATATCTAGTGACCGTATGACCAAATCATATCCCACAAGGCATGTGATAGTCACATACAAAAGGTATGTCTGTATGTCACATACCAAATGTGATAGGAAATAGAATAAGCATGTAAACGAAACAGAAGGAGCATATAAACAGCTACAACAATAAGGACACATGTAGGCTGAAAGGAACAGTATTATCCGTACCGTCTTCTAGGATTACCACCTGTCCCACTTTGCAAGCGACAGTCCCTCTTTGGGCAGTTGTGTCCTGACAAAAACTTGTAAAAATGGCAAATGTCCTGAGATTATAGGACAAAATTATTCCCTATATATTATGTAATAGTTGTATTAAACAGTTTTTCTGCATCTAAATTACATAAATGTTATAAGAAACAGAATAAGCAACTAAAATGCTACAAGAATAAGCTTTTATATAGGCAAGAATTTTCAGTTCTATCCTGTGTACTGACCGTGGGTATGTGTCGGCCTGTAAAATGCGATGTTTGTACCAAAAATGTCCCACTTTGGCCATTTGAAAAGTTGGCAACCCTACCGTCGACTGTGGGGAGGTGTTGTCCACTACAGTCGGATATGTGTACGGAAGATATTCCATCTTGGACATAGGAAAAGGTGGCATCCAACCAATGAGTACAACAGGCTGCCAAAATCCAGAAGTCAGCAGTACAAGCCGAACTTGTCAGGATGTGTCACAGTTGAACAGGTAGTACCCGGGTATACCAACCATGTAATGAAAGTTAAGTATGGGCATGTACCTATGTGCATGAGGTATAGCATGTGGAAAGCAAACATGGCAGGGTAGTCCACACAACCATACAGGTACCTGACACATGTAGGGCATTCAATGTGTTACTCTGGCCGTGTCATGGGCCAACAACCAAAGCAGTGATGTATGGGGTGTGAGGAATCTCTGTGTGTGGGGTGGATGGGTAATGGTGCAATCCTCCAAGGCGATACTGTGTCGTATGTAGAATAGGTGAACCGGAGGTGTATGAGGGAGCAGTGCATGAAACTGAAAGAAACACAAACACATGTATAAACAGCTGCAATACAAGCAGACAGGCCATATTGTAGAACACAATCCCACAAACATGAATATTGAAATGTGCGATACAAACGTATAAATATGTCACCGGCACATAACCACAGATTGGTCCTGATGGAACTGGCCATAACAAATGCAACACACCTGTATGCATAATGGACTACCCAGCATCCCCTCCACATCACACAACCCGCTCCCGTACCTGAACGTCCACCAAATCCAGCCGTACTTGGCCTACTGGTTTGGTGCAGCCACAGCTACACATAGTGACCACTACGCATATGTAGTAGGTAGTGTCACCCTAGGCGGTTGCAGGATTGCACACTATGTATCTCTTGCATGTAAAGCCCTCAGCACATTTTCATAACTCCAAAAAGATCTTCGTTATTTCACTTGTTGTGGATCGGTCCAGTTTTTGGATATCCCTCATGGGATACGTAACCTGTGTAAACATTAGAATGGAAGACACGAAGTCCAGTCCTGTAGATATCTGGACAGAAGTTGGAATGTGCATTAGAGGTGCACGACACTGTCCAGCCCTAAGTGGTCATGCATAACCTATTACCCAGGATCAAACACCTGCCCGTGAAGCACGTGTCCCGACACGAATAAGCGGGAGAATATATTGCACACATTCGTATAGTGGAAAATGGTATAAGGGTGATGAAGGCACTGATGTAAACAGGATAACCCTGATCTACTGTGTGAGGGACAAGTAATGTGTGTGTAGGTGTGACCGTCCATACCTGTCAACCTCTGAGAGCAAGATATCTGGACAAAGCCGTGAATAAAAGTGGGACAAAGGCCCAAAAGTAGGGACAATTTGTAAAGATTGCTCTTAGAAACTTAGAAAGTTGATAGAATAACAGTTTGTACATTGGCATTAATTTCCTGAAGAGTATGAAGTCTGAAACTCAACTGTCTGTCATTATGTTCTGACTTCAGTCTTTAATGATTAGCTACTGATTTGCCAGAAAACAACAGTGTATTAGAGAGGTCCGTACATATTTACAGTAACAAACCTTCACATTTGTTTACTGTACTACTGCATACCTGTAGTTAATTAATGCCCAAAATAATAATCCTCGTATGAATGCATACAGGAAATAGTCAAATGTGAATGGGAACACCTCTCACCATGGATTATGTATTGTAACCACCCCCACCCATATTATGTATTGCCAACATAAAAAGCTGCTGACAGGTGCCAAAACCCCTGTGTCTGTAAACCCAGGTAAATATTTATAAAATGAACAAATTCTGTCCATGTGCTTTGTCTGACATTTGAACTCAGTCAGGGCAGTTCCATTCACCAGGCGGACAAGCCTAAACCCAGATCACCACATGAACACCCTGACAATCAAAGACTTGTATGTGCCAGGACTATAAGCCTTGGAGGTCTGCATATCCTTGGAGTGATTAAATATGCAGATTGGGTCCAGAGCAGTAGGGAATAGGGAATGTGTAATATGTAGTACCGTGTTTTTCCCAGCAGGAGAATGGATGCCTGTGTAGTAAGTGAAGCGGTGAGGCGTATGTTAATGTAGCTATGTACTATGGGTATGCATATAAATGAGTCAGATTACCAATAGTATAGTGGTTACAGCATCCGGCCAACGTGAATGTAGTCCCAGTTCAACTACGACTACAGCACATATAATTTTAAAGTGTAATGACTGTGTCTGTGCTGTAAAGACATTTAAATATGTAAAGGTGAACGTGTGTTTCGCATATGTCCGTTAACCGGATTACAGATATTTTACTGGTACCGTCTCAATTAATAAAGCCCATGTAAGCACAAAGACTTAGTAAACATATGTAACCCACAATAAGGATATTCAAGTGCGCCTGCGCATGTGTAATCCGCTCACAGCATAGCAAATGAATGTTGTTTTCTACACGTTATTTATATATCTATATGTGGATATATATATATATATATATATATATATATATATATGTATAGATATATATCCACAGACTTAAACTAAATAAATATATGAAATAAAGAATGTACAGATATATATATATATATATATATATATATATATATATACACACACAATACATTAATTGATATATACATAACAAACATATAAAGATATGTCCTTGTAGATATAACACATATACATAAATAGGTTACGTCATAGCTATTATGGATAGCCATACAGACATGCAAGAAAGGTAAATACACTGCTGCTTTCCAAACCATTGGCCGGAAAGTACCAGTGTGCCAGATCTGCAAGTTCTACTCTTTAAACATGGATATAGGTGTCCTTTGCAGGACCCCAAAAATTGATCCACTACAGGCACCGTCCTGTAATGATTGAGGCAAAGAAAGTCACATCCGCAGCTACAATATAGCTGTACATGCAACAGTAGCTTGTGCAAGGGTAATAACACATGGGTTGACAGAATGTATGACATATGTCCCGATACGCGGAGAGTGGATAGTGCTTAGAAGTGTCTTCATACTTTATTATCGCTCACATTAAATATGTCTTATGACTACTGTGGAGGGGTGTCAGGTATGGGAATCATGGGTATGCAATAATGGGCCTAGGTGCCTAGGTGTTGGTTGGCACAGATTTTTTAGGACCGCTCGGTGGGAGTGATTAATATTCCTATGTGGGTATAGTACACGCCTATATCTTCCAAAAATGAAGAACCCATCTACTGGATATTGTGTAAACCATTGGGACTTATATCAGTGTCATGTAAGTGATTATCATGGATGTACATGAGTACGAATAAGATGGTAACCATACCTCTCAACCTTTCAGAATAAGACATCTGGACAAAGGCATATTAAAATAAGTACAAATAGCGACTATTTTAAATATTCCTCTTACAAAGTTAGAACGTTGATAGAATAATGGATAATTCATTAGTATGAATGTTTTGAGGGTTATTAATTATAAAATACTAATGTCTGTCATTATTACTTAACCTCACAGTCCTTAATGACTTGCCACTAATTTACCAGAAAGGCACAACATTATGAAAAAAGGAACAAAATTATAAGTCTAAGTTTGGGACATTAACCCAAAATGTGTACAGTTGAGAGGTATGAAGGTAACCCTGTCCTAAATAAATGTACAGAACTAGTGATATTAGGTGGACAGGTGTGAAGAACGACGTGATGACAAATGACAAACCATGTATAATTCAAAAGCATGTACCTCGATAAATGTGAATGAATACTTATGCCCTGTGATAGTCAATGTGGAAGGTTAATAGAAACAAAATAAATGTGTCCCTCAAGGTGTTATGCAGTGTCCCCTATACAGTGTTCAGTCTCCCACACTCGCATATGAGTTCTGCTACTGACGGAAAGTGCAAATACCGGTGAACACATAAGGTAGATGATAGCATAATATGTTTTGATTAGCACCTGTTGGCTTTTGTGAGGAACACAACACTCTGGGTGGGTGTGTCCTGCAAAAGGAATGTAATGGCATCTGGCCTGTGATTTCTTCTTGTGTGTAGTGGTGTAATAAAATTATATATCTTGTATCAGAAACAGATACATGTTATAGGAAACAGTATTATCGACTATACTACTACAAGAAAAATCTGATGGTATTTAAAGCGCTGAAGTAGTCAGTTTAGTATTGACTGCAGGTATGTGTTGACTTGTCAAATGTCACAGCAGTATATATAGTACCTATAGGGTTGTCACCTTTACAAATTATGAAAGTGGGTGCTGCTCTGTAGAAATGTCAGACGTAGCAGGTTAAAACATACCTACAGCCATGCATACTCCACAAATAGACATATTAGCACACAGCAAAACCTAGGCCAGGATTCATGGAGCCTTGGCCGGCGTGTACGAGTAGAGTAAGAGTAGAGCAAGGCAAGACGTCTGCCGAGCTATTCAGCACTATCCTGTAGGGGCGTGTAAGACAGCCCCTAAAACGAACGTTGCACGGACAATGTTAGGATATGCAAATTACCCCATTTGTAGGTGAAAGCTATGCAAATGATGTAAATTTGTGATACATGAAACAGTAAGCTGTCCGTGCAAGAGTAGAGTAATGTGCAGAAATGTACCCGGATGTTAACCAAGTTACGTTCTGCAAGTAGCTAAATGGGGCAATGTCAGCTGCAAATAAAGGATGAATTTAGTTGAAGAAGCATGCCAATGGCCAAATATAAGGCCAGTGGCATTTTTTTCCATTGGAAATTAATAAAACTCTATTTGTCCTCCCCCGATCTCCGGTGTTTAAGCATAACGCAGCGGCACGAAAACGCGCTGCGCTGTCAAAACATGAAAAATATTTAAAATATACATACAAATTGTAATTTTAGCTAAAAGTTAGTTTGCCATGCAGGTGAATGGCAAGCTGAAGACAACATGGCTACTGAGTACTGGATGCTATGTGAGGAAGGGCTCTGTCAGAGATGTAACCAAGCATTAGAAGGCAATCTGATGCAATTGAAGCTGAGGATAGTGAATCACAATTTGTCATGCCATATGGGCCAAGCCACTACAGTGTAAGAGGAGGTTATGGGGACTACCAGAGTAGAAGATAGGTGACATCATGAGTGTGTATGTATAAAACACTGTAATCTTATCGTAGTAGTGTGTCACATGTTTGCTGTCAGTTAATCATCAGTGGAAGAGGCGTGTTATAATTTATCCTAGGTAAAGTCAGGAAACAGATGGTGTACACCATGGATATCACTGAAGTTTCTTGCAAACCTGCTTACAGTGTGTTCATGCCTGTGCACGCCTGTAAGCCCGAGTAAGCATGTGTGCGCACGTGTCAGCCCATGTGCACATGTTGAAGAATGAGTAAGCTAGTGTAAGAATGTTGAAGCCCGTGTAATGTCATGTAAGCCAGTGTATGCATTTGTATAAATCTGTACTACACACATCACACACATACTGCAAACTCTGAAACACATGCTGCCAATACTACACACATCAGTCAAATGTCACATGGATGGATAATAAATCTTCAGAATTAACAGTGCTGTAAACAATACTACATTGATGGTCATAGCTGCAATGCATCATGCCTGCTTACATACACCTAGAAGGATATCACACTTTGTGTTAACCACGTTTTAACATTAATACAGTGCTATAAAGCCAGCCTGTGCATCAGCACCATATTAGTCTGCTCCTGCATCAATGTTACACATTACAGGTGGTGGCACAGGTGTCATCATTTTCACAGGGTATGGTGTTTCTTTTCCAGAGCCTGTCATTGAGCCATCCAATCAACATGTAAGTATGTGTGTGTGTGAGGGACAACAGTGTTTGCATGGCCCAGTGTTGATGCAATGTGTGTGTGCGTGTATGTGTTAGCCCTAGCTGTTTGTTTTATGTGTGTGTGTCTGCATGTACACAGTTTCAGCATGTGTCAGCCATATACAGGAGGTTGTGGGACAGTCACAGACCGTACCTGCCAGGCTGTACAGATCGCCATTACTGGCCATGGACACCCCTCCATGCATTCAACAATATTCCAGTCCTGCACCTGTCAATGTATACACATATATTCTTGGGATCTGTATCACAACCTGTGGATAAACGGGAGTCAGTAATGTTAACCTGATTTGCATAGTATTGTCAGTTAATACATAGTTATATGAGCCATACTCATCCTCCAAAGTAATAACCACTGCTGACTGTTGCTGAGATGTGCACACAACCGTTTAAAGGTGCTGTACTATCATTGTTTTCAATGTCCCTTGTAATACCCAGCAACAAAATAACTGGTCACTACACAACTATAACACAGGATCACTACAGCACACAGTATGTGCACTATCACAGAGCCATAGCAGATTTACATACATCAAATGTGATCATGTACAGATAATGCAGCACATTCAATAGTGCTAATATCCACATACATATCTATATCTATCTACATTATATATATATATATATATATATATATATATATATATATATATATATATATACACACACACACATACACACTTGGCAGGGTTGGGATCAGAACACAGACCTAACTACCTTATCACACTACAGCATTACACATTTACAGAACGTGCTGCCGTGATTACTAGATCACAGCATTCACACAGGCATACGTCTAGCTTGCTGGCATCAGCATCAAAGGCAAAGACGCCATACGGATTCTATGGAGAGTGAATAGTGTAAAAGCAATGTACTGTCGTCATGCAGTGGGAAACTCACACACACACACATGGCAGGATTGGGATTAGAACACAGACCTAACTACCTTATCACACTACAGCATTACGCATTTACAGAACGCGCTACTGAGATTACTGAACACAGTGCTCCCAGAGGCATACTTCTAGGTGGGTGACATCATCCGCAAAGGCAAAGACGCCGATAGGGAATGTATGTGGTGTGAGACATCTAAAAGCATTACTGTGTTCCCAGGCAGCTGGAAACACACACACACTTGGCAGGGCTGGGAGTTGAACATACACCTTACTACCTTACCACACTACAGCAATACGCATTTACAGAACGCGCTACCGAGATTATTGAACACAGCGCTCCCAGAGGCATACTTCTAGGTGGGTGACATCATCCACAAAGGCAAAGACGCCGATAGAGAATGTATGTGGTATGAGGCATCTAAAAGCATTACTGTGGCCCCAGGCAGCTAGGAACATACACACACAGAGGCACACACTTGGCAGGGTTGGGAGTTGAACATACACCTAACTACCTTATCACACTACAGCATTATTCATTTACAGAACGTGCTACTGAGCCTACTGAACACAGCACTCCCAGAGGCATACTTCTAGGTGGGTGACATAATCCGCAAAGGCAAAGATGCCGATAGGGAATGTATGTGGTGTGAGGCATCTAAAAGCATTACTGTGTCCCCAGGCAGCTGGAAACACACACACAAACACTTGGCAGGGCTGGGAGTAGAACATACACCTAACTACCTTATCACACTACAGCATTACGCATTTACAGAGTGTGCTACCGAGAATACTGAACACAGCACTCCCAGAGGCATACTTCTATGTGGGTGACATCATCCGCAAAGGCAAGGACGCCGATAGGGAATGTATAGAGAGTGAGCAGTCTGAAAGCATATTATTGTCCCAAGGTAGATGTAGACAAACACACAGCAGTGGTGTGATCGGGGCAACTAAATATCTACGGAGCACTACAACAACACTACATAGATATGGGATGCACCACAGACAGTACACCCTGCAAAACAGTCAACCAGTGTGTTCAATGTAGGCATCCGTCATGACGTTGAAAATGGATATCTGTTGCCTGGATGTCCACCATCGCTATACAGGATGTCAATGGCCATGCCCATACACAGAGGCACATCACTGACACAAGGTCTCACTGGCCATGCCCACTTGCGTAGTATCACACGTCCGTTTGGAATGTACTGTGTGTCCATCTACACAACAGCATACTGGGCATGCTCACACACTTAGCAATTGCAAAGGGCTGTCTTGCATGCACACAGATTCTAAACATGTAAGGGTGCAGTTTGGAATGTACTGTGTGTCCAACTACACAATGGCGTACTGGGCATGCTCACGCACTTAGCAGTTGCAAAGAGCCGTCTTGCATGCACACGGATTCTAAACACATAAGGGCGCAGTTTGGAATGTACTGTGTGTCCAACTACACAATGGCGTACTGGACATGCTCACACACTTAGCAGTTGCAAAGGGCCATCTTGCATGCACACGGATACTAAACATGGAAGAGCACAGTATGGTATTACTGTCCCCACATACATGAAGGCCACTCACATGTATTGACCAGTACACACTCAGGAGCCATCACAGATGTCTGAGGTGCAGATCACAGAGGTACACACCACAGTCTACAATGTAGCCCTCAGACATCACCATGTCATTGGACCAGCAATACACAGCCATACATCAACACAACACCATGTGATTCATGACCAGTGGACTGTACATAGGTGTACAGCAACTGTACAGACTACACATGTACTGACAGGGTTACATCATGTGTTATGCATTGCAATGATACCACTGTACATAACCAGGTCAGCTCTACACATACCAGGGGCCCTGGGTCTTACACAGCTGTGACAGATGACTGTCGCTGTACACCAACGAACACACATGTTTGGATATGTCATACATGTAATTGCAGTGGATATGTGCATGGACCACACACACAACACATATGCACATAGCATAGCTTTTGCTGTCCTCCATGCAGACAAGTGGCTACAGCAATCATATGCATGCAAATGGAAGGTGGGTCCATGGCTGTTGAATGCTAACAGTACATGAGGTAGCAATGTTGACCGAGGACACATTCCCTCTGTACTAGTTACCCATGACACCCATCATATCATACAACAGTCCATGTGTTATGTATGTCAACACACATGTCCACCAGTTGCAATGCATACAAACATGGCTACATGACAGGCATGTAGGATGAACACACATGTACAAACTGTAGTGTGCATGCAGCTACCATGCTTGTGCAGTAGCTGATGTAAGTAACTCATCTGTGCCTAACTACAACATGCAGTTGTAATGCAGCCCCATCATTAACACCTGTATATGGTGACATACTGACAGTACAGTAGGATGTACATCAGGTATGGCTGGATGTGTGTACATAAAGTGGTGATCCACCTGTGTAGATGGATGTTCGCTGGGGATGGCTCATAGGTGTTTCACACGCCATCCTACCATTACATGAGCAAACAGTACGCTATGTTACTTTTACTTGACAGTGAAGACATAAAACCTACACAGCGGTTGGGTGTTACTGACTGTACGTCACTTGACACCTGTAACACTTACATCCTCCCGTGTGCATATAGCAGCACAATTGCCGGACATAGCTTGGTACACATAATGCGGCCAATACTGCTGCATGTCTGTCAGACGTATCATCATATAGCAGGTGTATCATTCACAGTACTGCCATGTGTGTTTGCATGTGTGACCATATATGCCACATATGGTGGGGAATACATCCCAATTGTTACACACCCCTGTACACTGTTGTAGACATCTGTACATACTGCAGTGTGGAAAGCATGACGTAGGCAGGTGTGGTGTGTGTATCACACACATCAGCTATCCGTATGTGTATGACATCTGTGGTCTCCACAGTGTGTGTGTGTGTGTGTGTGTGTGTGTGTGTGTGTGTGTGTGTGTGTGTGTGTATGTATGTATGTATGGCTGTCTGGTGCATGGAGTGAGGGTATATGCTACCATACAGAACACACAGGATCCCTAACCCCTCATGGTGATGCAGTCTACTACCCTGTTCATGCCATCGGTCTCAGCCGTACTGGCTACCTGTACATGTCCTTTCTCTGTGTCACGTCGTGTGGGTGCACAGTACTGTGAGGGTGATGACCACATAGGCAAGTGTCCTCACCTCAACACTATGGGGTGTGCGTTATAGTGTTGTTGACCCCGTGAGTGTGGGCATGTTCCTGTAATGTGACAGGGTATTACTGCTACACAGTGAGGCCTCATGTTATCAAGTGGCCTCTAACGTTATCATTGGCCAGACCGATGTGTACAACCCCTGCACCATGTCAACATACCTGTGATGTGACCTGGTATGGATGTCACGTCTCTAGCCACTGTAGCCTATTAAACTGCACACATGCTGCTGGATCAGTATATGTGTAGACATCTGTGGTATGTTATACTTTCCAGCAGTCCGGTTGAGGCTACATATAGCATGCTGATATTGCCATACGTGCCTGTGAGTACTCCACAGTTACACATGGGAGACTGCCAACACTGCTACCTGTAGGCACATGCAAGTAGACCATAAGGATGGAACCAGGGCATCATTACCAACATGCTGTTACTGTTGTTACCGAGACACATACTGTGAACATATAACAATGCATGCTACACCTGTACTACATGGTATGTCTGGTGCGTGTCAACAGTACACAACTAATGTAATATACATGTCTCTCACTATTCTTACACAACTAATGTAATATACACTTCCCTCACTAGTCGTACACAACTAATGTAATATACACTTCTCACTATTCTGTTCACCCTGTGCATCAGACCATTTGAGCATGTCCCTGCACCGATGGTGTGGATGACAGGGATGCAGCACAGGCTTCATTATGTGCACAGAGTGATACTGCTTGCCAGGGGCATAGGCTGCACCAATGGGTGACATCTTGTGCGTGGGTAAGGGCCGGTGATATGATTGGACATGTCTGTTCAGTATGCATGTGGGTGTTGTGGTGCCCTACAGATGTGTTTGCTGTGTGCGTGTATGTGTGCACACAGTTCTGCCTTTTGTGAGGCTTACACAGGGGTATTATTGACAGCTCCAGATTGTACAGACCAGGTTGTGCAGCTCACTGTGTCCGGCCACGACTACGTGACCTGTGCCTGCCAGGGGTTACACGGGCACTACCAGGCAGAGGTACAGATTGGCTACTGTCCGATGACACATGTCCACTGGAACCATGTCCCCGCTGGGAACGTCCAGGGCCACATCCACGTGGCCTGCTGCGTCCTGGTGTGGACAGCGTAGCACCAGCTGCACTGCTACTGCTACCGGCACTATGGGAGTGGGCATGTGAGGTGGCACGCTCATGTTGACCTGCACTAGGTGGTGTAGCTGGCCTACATCCACGTGGCCTATGCCTCACTCCTACCAGATGTTCCAGCACAGACAGCTCAAGCTCGCAGATTGCCATGCCACGGTCAAGGATTCTGACCATGTCACCCAATTGCCTGTCCAGAAAATCAGCAATCTGCTGTTGAGCATTTACCAATGCCTGGATGTTGTCATTTAGGGTATGGATAGCAGCCCTCTGCAGCCTCTGCCCTTCTATGTTCTGCCATTCAGCACGTGCCTGTGCTGCCATTACAGTCTGGAAAATGCGTCTGGTGATACCAGGTGCTGCGCTCTGTTCTGCAGGTGCATGTCTGCCAGAGGTCCTCCTACGAGCAGCACCGGCCACATGCCTGTGTGGCACATCTGCAGACATTACACTGACACCATGGTGTGGAGACACACCTTCTGTACGCACCACACGTTCCTATTCCACGCTAACAGATGCTGACTGTCCTTCCTCTATGGCCACTGGTGATGCGGTATGTGGTGGCAGCAGAACTGTGTGTGGGAAAGAGGGGGGGACATAGCTGGGATGGCAACCATTGGCACAGATTCAGCCCCTGACAACCCTGCCTGTACCTCATGCATATGTTCATCACTGCTAGTATCTGTGGGGACACTAACATCAGATGGACCGCAGGAGGGTAACGCACCTACATCACCTGTGAATGCAAAGAAAGACTCTAAATTACAATAGACACACACACAAAGACACACATACACACAGACACACACAGACACACAGACACACACACACACACACACACACACAGACACACACACACACACACACACACACACACACACACACACACACACACACACACACACACACACACACACACACACACACACACACGATTTGACAGACGGCATGCAGCATGCCTGTGATACAGCAGATGACATTCAGCTCAGACATTAATAGTGTTAGTAAGCATACCCCCTGGGGTGCACACTACAGCAAGCAGGTGTCATATCAGTAGCCACACCGTTCACACAATCATGGTAGTATGCAAGCATCCCCATGATACACCATGTGGACCAGAACAGGATAACAGTACACATGGCTGACGTGACCTTGACATGTAATCTGCTGACGTGTGCATTAACATGCATACATGTCTGATACAATGGTGTCCTGACACATGTACAGCACCGTAATGGGCATCACATTGCGGTGTTGTCTGCATGCCCTACAGACAGAATGCATGTTTAGCAAATGTGCATGTGCATGGAAGGGTAGTGTGAGCCATCTACATTGCTCTACAGTGTGAAGTACAGACACTGTGCCATTGCATGGCATCATGAGGCGTCTATATTGCTATACAGTGCATAATATGTACACATTGCATAGCCATAACTGCATGCATACCCATGACATAAATGTGGATTGTGACCCACTATGCTGAGGTGTATACACCACCAAACCATGCTGTGTCATGTGACAGGTCACTGGATGACCTACAGATGACACCCCTGCACAACAACTACAGAGCCTTAGCTGCCTGGCAACCATGTCCACACATAGCGAACTTGTCAATTCTCCATGTCCAACATGACATTGATGTACCACACACACGAGGTGCACAGCTAATGGTGATGTCCTACAACAGCAAGGGAAATGTACTGTATCTGTGGCCTGATGTAGTGTCAATGTCTGTGGAAGCTGTAGAGGTGACTACTGTCATGCTATGACACAGGTGTGATGTTCAACACATCTGATGTGGTAGACGTCAGTGACACCTCCACTAGCTGCGCACAGGCTTTTAGGATGTCCAGTGTATGACATCAACTGTAAAATCAGTCAACTAAGGTTATAATTGGACCATGTGTGGACATTGTGAAACAGGGTGTATACACATCACATCTACTGTGTAGCTACGTATCTCTGGCTATCCCCCATGGCCATGTGTGCGCATGTATTGGACAAATGTGTGTGATGGCCATCTATCACACATGTCTGTGTTGTCCCATATGACATATACCCATAGATGTCAGATATGTCACCATCCACAGGGCTATGCAGACAACAGGTTGTATGTGTGGTATGTGGGGTATGGGTTATGGGATAGTGTGACATTATTGCAGCCAGTACACTACATGTCTGGGACATGTCAGATGGCACATCACAATGTGTGCACCCATTGCAGGGGCAAATAACACAATGGTGACTCCTATGGGCTGCCCATATCACAGCTCACTGTGTGGTACTGTTTGCGTACCACACATGTTGTTCAAATGTATAGTACATAAGCCTCCATTGTAGAACACCTCCACCGTTGTATGCACAGCTGACCAAACATGTAGCAATGACAAATACTGTGGATTCATGTCGGTGTATCATTTAGTTTGTATATATTGCCCATGAGTGGCTTGTGTGAATGATGGGTGATGCGATCTGTATATCGTGAATGGAACGAACATCAAGTGTACAAGTGTTACCTGGCCACATGGCAAATAGATCTATGCTTTAACATGCCTGATACTGATGACAGTCTCACCTGCAACGGACTCATGTATGTGCGGCATGCCAGAGGTACCTGTATAGGGGTGACACAGCAGTATGAACATTATCCATGACTGTATGACAGACACAGGGTGCACTGTGCATGTTAACACATTCGCCTGTACAATAGCATATAGTATGCACATGTGTGCATACACAGGGTAGCATACTGTAGTATGCAGCATGTCTGTCCACATACCATGCATATGTTGTTACATGCACGTAAATGGGATATAGTAGCCATATGTGCAGTACTGACTTACCAGGAAACCCCAGGCTCATTGGTTGGGAGACACCCACCTCCACGATGGCAGCTAGTGTTTGTGGATGCTGTTCTGAGGATGTCCCCAGACTGGCCAGTAGCTCCTCAGTGTGTGTGAGTGGGGGCTGGGTTGGTGGCCCACCACCTGTTCCACCTTGTTCCCTGGTGATTGCAGTGGCACGCTGTTTTGCATGTTGTATCAAGTCCATGCAGTGTCTGCGCACCTGCTGGTAGGTGCAGTTATGGCCACCCACATCGTTCACCCTCCTGCGAAGATCCTGCCACAGGTCGTCCCGCTGCTGGGCATGCTGTGGCACATGGCTGAACAACACCTTATAGTTCTCATGGAGGTATGGGATGAGGACATCATCCTCCTGGCGGCTGTACGCTGGAAGGCGTGTACGAGGCATTATCTGTAAGACATAATGATGGTGACAGGTCACAGTTTCAGAGACGTACAGAGATACTGCTGCACATACATTTCTATGACATCTAGTACATCTGCACAGTTATCTTTGCAAATCATCATGACACTGACACGACTGACATGTTTGTGTCACACACATGTAACACCCGTTATGCATTGGATATCATCACCATATATGTCACCTCATTACAGTGTTCAGATTCCATGTGAATGCTGTCTTGATGTGGGCATGTCTGTTTGCCTGCACTGGTGTTCTTACCTATCTGCACATGCCTGGACGTGTCCACGGTTATGCTGTTGACCTTGATGCTGTGCCTATGTCACATATCAACACAGACACAGCCTTAATGGACTTGAGCAGTGACAATGCACACATGCGCATGGAAACCTGTACATGCATGTGTTTTGCCACATACATCTACACAGCACTGTACAGCTGTTCAACATCCTGTCACGGATCGCTTGTGTTGCACATGTGATAGACATGGGACAATGGCTAGTCGGACATCATTCGCAGGGATGGTTATCAACTATAGCATGTACGGGCAAGGTTTCCTAGCTGTATCCGACAGCCATTATGCTACTGCGAGTTGCATCAGTGCCACATTACTGATCCAGACAGGTGATACTACATCTACCATGTGGCCATCACACCATGTATGACAGGGATGACATGTGCAGCTTTGATGGACAGGGTTGCATGGTATGGCAGGAATATGTCTCATGTATTGCCCAGGGATCTGTCCAGCATGTGGCAATCCTAGAATTAGGACAGTGGCTGTCCATGACGTATGTCTTTCAGAACAGCATATGGACATGTAGCATGTCCAACATCATAGTATAGCAAATGTCTTTATGCAAGGTAGACAGCATGCTGCATAGTGGAGGTGAGGATTGTGAAGGCTGGTATTGCCCACCCACGCATGGCCATTACCCCTTAAAGGTGATATGTGATCCAATATTGGTCACCCAAGTGCTGTGTATGCCTGTCCAATGATCTCCGTGCTTATGGATGGCACCCTGTCATGACATGGGTACCTCGTATGACTACCTAAGGGGCCTGGAGACGTCACCAAGTCAGGGAGGTGTACTGCACAGCACCATCCCTTACACAGTGTCTATAATGTTGACCACAGCCTAGGTGGTAGATAATGGGTACAGGAATGTTCACCTAGCGGTGACATTGCTGATATCATCCATCAGAATGTGCACATATGTCATACACCTCACCCACACAGCCCATTCTGTATGTTGTTCACAACACTGAGACAGCTATTGCTCATAGGTCATGGCCATTCACATCCTTACATACACAGATGTCTGACATTTGTCTGTGTGGTATGGGCTACAATGAGGATGGAGTACAACACATTAACCCTGTTTTACTGTAGCTGGCACTGGTGTTATATGCACATGTCACTCTGGCACCTTTTCTAGTTGTGAGTCTGTCAACAGGCCACTGGTAGAACACTCCTGTGACATACAAAGGTATTTGTAATCAAACATCTGTACTGTCTTGTACATCTGTACTGCTAACATCTACACTGATAATGGTTCATGGACATGCAGACCATACTCAGCAGGGTTATAGTGTGGTGCCACCAATTATGACTGTCGTCCCCACTTGTGGGTTGATATTATCCAACACCCTATCTGTATTGTATGTTCATGCTCAGCACTTGTTCAGAACTTGTGAGCATGTCATGAACTACTGATTAATATAGCACCCATTCCACACCATTTCTCACAGGTACACTGTCTGTCCTCACATTTCCAGCTTGCTTACAGTACAACAGTTGTTGTACACACGTAACTCACATATCCTGTGAGACATGGTTGTATATACAGGCATGTCCAACTGTCACATACCAGTGCTATTGCCTATCTATATGATGGATATGTCATACATGTGTTAATAGAACAATTGTCTCATGTACACAGTCAATGCTCATCTTCCAACATACGACACTACAGTTTGTGGGGGATGCACATATGCAGCCCTGCTGGGGGTAATGCTGTCACTGACTCTGACTGCACCTGACAGTCATGTGGGGATGTGTAACATTTGCAACACACCCCACTCATCACACAGTCTCACATGATCTCCACCAGAGGCCACACATACGAGGACAACTTGTGCAGTACCTCTCCATACTCTGTGTAGGCACCAAAGGCAGCCACCATCACCAAACACAACAACACCAACTTATAGCCCACAGACTCATGTGTGCCCATCACATACAACCAAGAGGGTGTTATAACATACACAACACACCAGTCATAGGTGACTCTGTAGGCGGTCACACTTCTGTTCCACTCAGCAGGCTACACAAGGCGATAGTCACTTACATCTTGCTGTCTGGTAACTGGTTCTGCAACATAACCTATGCACCCATGCCACACCTCATCAGGTACGATGTGACTGTCATTCTCCATGTTAGTGTGACTGCCCTGAGATGCAACTTCACAGACTACATGTGCAGGGACATGCAGTAGCTCACCAATCTTGTAGCCCTGAAGGTGTGGACCAAGCCCTGGGGAGCATTATGCATTCATCCAGACCTGATACCACTGTACAATGACTGACTGTGTCACATCAACAGTTGCCTATGCTTCTGCTGTCATTCCACGGGCATCTGGTATCTGTCCGCTTTGACTGACCTGGTCAAACAACATGATGCTTTGGCACAGATGACCTGCACCTGTCAGCCCTGGGAGTACAGATCACATGTAAGGCTCTTGCTGATTCTATACTGCCTGTCTTGCACAGTTTCCAATAACAGTCACCACCAGAACGGGAACTGGCAAGCAAAGCATGGGGTCATGTGATGCAATGCTTGACATCTTCCTCTGTGGCACACACAGGCAAGGCACACCTTATAATCCACCAATTCAATATCTCTGCAGTGACTGGGACTTGCCTCTAGGCTCTGCAGAGCACAACTGAAATGACAGGTTATAGACAGACCATACCTTTCAGGCACGGACCTGGACCGGCACACCCACTGCTGAGGTGTTCCCATATTCCACTATGTTGTACACACATCCTGGCTAGTAACTTAGCACAATGCAGCAGAGGTGCACCACGTGCAACTAACTGTGTCCAGAACCACTATACACATTGTAACAAGCTACGGATTCAACAACATACCCAACGGTTACCAGACCTCATTTGTTGTTGTACTGGACAGTAGGGCTCAGACAGCTACTACTGATGTGAGACTGACACTACCCCACTCATGTACCGACACATTAGGCCAACGCTGTCCATGAGTCATAACCTCCACTAGGCTGGATCAACCCATACACACCACCTCCAAGACCAACATTATCCTTGACATGAACACTACAAACATGTGACTGGTGTTCCACACCTGGGGTTATCCCCTCATTGGTGGATTCTGAACATATACTAATCACCCTTGTTAGCCACATCCCGGCACCACACCCTTCACGGCATACACAGTACATGAGTACTACAACACCTACTACAGACATCTTATGACAGTGGTAGTTAACATCATGACACCCGTGCAGATGGACAATGCACATACAAACACTGAAACATACCCCAGTGCACTACATTAGCATGTACACGACTGCATGGATCATGCTATTCCACACAGAGCCATGATGGTACCCACCAGATAACAGACGCTACTCTGGGGGTCAAGTTCCATGGACATAATTTACAACAGGTGGAGGCTGTTGCACAGTGGTGTACAATCCCATGGGTGGGGTAGCTCACTGGTCAGCCTTGGTAGGGCCACGGGATCCCTCATCACATATTCCAAAACTAGCTATGTAAACATTACTGTGACATATTCCGGGGTGCACCACAAGGCATTATGGTGGTATGTCAGTAGTCAATGGCAATACCCACATCTGCTCTCACATACAACAGTCACTCAGGAACATTACAGAACCAGGTGATGTTGGCAACATGCTGGCGGATGGATTCAATGCTAACATTACACCCTCTCACTCACTATAGGGCCACAATTCATGCAGGAACATTGTGGTGTCCCTGCGGTCACACCTACACAGTACTGACCTGCACTCTATATGTCCTGGGACACTGGCCCCATGTCACCTTCCAAAATCCCAGGCTGTGATGTCCACAAACCTCTGAATGACATGTCTCCCCACTAGGCCACCATATTCAGTAATAGCCTTGTATCAGACATTGTGGCCCCTGAATGGCACACAGCAACAGTTATCACACTCCACACAGGTGGTGCCACAATGCACGAGTGGGACTATTGCCCTACATACCTGACTGGACTGTTCTGCACGGCTATGGGGCACATCATCATGGACGTCATTCACAGAGACATTGTAGGGCTCCAGTCCTTTGATGCCACCCGGGTTGGACTTGTTAGGGCCAGAGCATGGCTCCTACACCTGGTGGACTCCTTTCATACAGTTACCAGGGTAGTTGATGATGGTACGGGGGTCCACACAGCCTACATTGTCCTCTCATTGCCTTTCAGCACCGTTCTCCATTCTGGTATTGACAACATACACATCCACCTGCACATCGTACCCTATGTCTCAGGATGTTATGCAATGTGGCTCATGGACAGGGCACACACAATGAGGGTAGCATACCATAGTACCTACTGCATTTCAGTTACACTTAGCATACCACAGGCTTCATTCATAGGGCCCCTCATGTTCGGTATATGCTTCCCTGAGGTACAGGCTAGCACAGAGGGACTTTCCCTGCCTAGCTTTACAAACTACTGCATACAAAGCACCATGATTGATCCACCAGCTGATACTGACTTGATATGAATATCATGGCCTCAAGCTGCATGACACAAGGTGCATTAACATCACCTTTGCATTACACCATTCACCCACTGACTATCACATAGGTGGCAGTCCCCTACATACATGTCACATTGTACGCGTATGTCGCACCCACTTCTGTGATTACCATATTGCCACTGTGGCATGGATATCATTCTACGTGGCCACACTTATTTGTACTGGGTGTGTAGCTGGTACATAGGCACCCATTGTACCTCTGAGCTACTCCTCAGTGTTATAGTGCTGTGCTGTATGGTACATCCTTCATCTGGCGGGACGTTTGCGATTCAGTATTACGTGCCACATTTGCATGGCATTGACTACTAATTCATAGTTACCGTGCTGAACACTGTTGCAGGCCCTTAGCAACCCTTGCACTTTGGTTGTGGTGTACCATGCCTACCATTGCATATTATGGTGAAGTCCTGATTTGTATTACATTGCGATTTTATGACGTTTGTATATATTTTCTTTGTGTTCCTGTTTGCGCACACATGCCGTGCGGTTGTACTGTGCGTTACTGTGGACATGACATTAAATGTTGTTTTTTAGGTGTTGTGCATATTTTCTTATGCCATTGGCTGTGTATTTAGCCATTGGCATATGTTAACTTTGTAATACATGAGTCTGGTCCGCTTCCATAGCTCCGATGTTCTGTTTGGGAAAATGTAAACAGTGTTTTTTGGTTTACATTTCCGTGGACTTACGCTACGCCTGCACCACTTCATGAATCGCTATATGCCTTCATTTGCATGGTGCGACACTGTGCATGGGGTGATTAGCATACCTATGCCGAGGGCTGCACAGTTCTGGCATATGCCGGTAGTGCACGTGGAATTGTATCGTACCTGAATCGCTCGACAGCCATATTTGGCGTTATTCCACCTACGCTACACCTGCGCCTGGCGCAAGCTTCATGAATCCCGGGGAATGTGTATTAGTGGGGGGAAACATGAAGAGAATTAAAGTATAAACAGATCTTCAGACATATTGACAACTAC
Source organism: Protopterus annectens (assembly GCF_019279795.1). Taxonomy (NCBI): domain Eukaryota; kingdom Metazoa; phylum Chordata; order Ceratodontiformes; family Protopteridae; genus Protopterus; species Protopterus annectens. Next base: position 266,181,851 of record NC_056725.1, on the reverse strand, counting down.
ACACTATTGATATGTAAAGTGTGCATACCTCTCAACAGTCTAGATTTTTGCAGAATGTCCTGATTTTTGCCATATATTTCTGGTCTGTTCCACATAAAATTTGTGATTTTCTGGATCTTTTTGGCAAATCAGTGAGGACTGAATTCATTAAATAATGACAGGCATTAGAGCTTTAGACCTCATATCCTTCAGAAAATGCATGGTAACACAAGACCTTTTATTCTAGCAACTTTCTAAGTTTACTAGTGCAATATTTAAAATTGGTCCTTATTTTTGGGCTTTGTCCACCCATCATTTTAGCTTTGTTCAGATATTTTCTGATAAGAGGCTTAGAGCTGTGACAGTATGATTTAAAAATTAATTGTAGCACAATGACAGCTTTGTTATCTTCAGCAACAAATAACATAAATGGTAACATGGAATACAGTCTTAACACTGCTGGGCCTTCATTGATATGACTACAGCATTTGACACCATAACCACAGGGACAATTAAATGGCTGTACATTTATTTAACAGTTGTGACTTTCCTTGTATCTGTGAATTCTTCCCTATAAGCTCATAGGTTCATAGATTAGTACTAAGCTAAGTGGCCTTACTGGCCATTTTAAGCCTAGCCAATCATCACAGTCAGTACTTAAATGTTCCTGTCCCATTTGGTGTTTAGGTTCAGCATATAGATTCCAAGATATATATTACTGTTTTGGTAATTGCATGGATTATACTATAGATATTAAGGGGACATAAGAGAGATACTACTTTTAGGAGCTGCCTCTATCCATTAATAGTACTGGGGCAGTCCTGGGGTAAATTTCCTATTTCCCATCCATTTTTTCAAGTTATGCTTGAATGTGAGCAGGGATGCACTTTTTGATTTGTGTGGATGTGGATTCTCTTCCAGAGCAATGGTATTCTGTATGAGATATACCTGTCTCTCCAATTTATTTAGTTTATGTCACAGGAGAGGTTTAGGCCCCTGGATGAAGAATTTTATGCCATTTGATTTGCTGATATGAAGTTCATCCATCAGTACTAGGTCAGCAGACGCCATGCATATTAGATGTAGGTCACCTCTTAGCAATCTGTAAGAGACTAAGCATAGAGACAGGGCTTTGAGAAAGTCCATGTGGGGCCTGTTGTTTAAGCCTTGCATTCCTTTTGTAAGGTATCTCTGAGGGCATTCCAGTTGTTCCATGTGCCTGGACAGATACATGCCAAAAGGGGATGTATAAGCAATGATTGGCCTAATGAGATCCAAGAAAGGGGAAAATGACATCCCTGGACATAGAAGTAATCCTTTTATTCATGAGATGACCAATATAGAAGGACTTTCATACTGCAGTGGACACATGATGATCAAATGTTGGGTGGCTGTCTATATACGTTCTCAGGTCCTGTACTACTGGGTAAATTTAATTATCCAGATCCCTTTGGTATTGGCTTTTACTTCTGAGAAGGATGTCAAATAGAAGTGGTCTGGGCACCAAACCCTGGAGGACTCCACTGGTGACTGATATTTTTGTTTAGATACATTCCCTTAGTTTGATATCGTACATCCTATCTGTGAGCCAGGTGGCTATCCATTGAGTAGCACAGGTTATCCACTCTAGGTACATTCCACTGTGGAGTCCCACCATGATCTGTGCCAGGACCATTATCAATTTCTCTGTTTAACAATAGGACTTGAACTCCCTTCTTTAAATCTAAAAACACACAGACAACATTGTTTCATTAAACACAGATAAAATGGTTCCTACTTTACATCTAAAGTTTTAGTCTGACGCTACCAGATTATGTAAATGGATCAATAAAAAATAATAAATCTAAGATAATGTTCTTTTCACCACTCAGGTTGCAGGCTTTATTATTCTCAAACAGTATGAACTACATATCAAGCTTCATACAGAAATAAAAAGCACAAAAAAGCAATGGCTAGAATGCATAGGTGCACATTACACAGTACAGCTCTAATCAGCAGCCATGGCAGTGAAGGGGGAATCAAAGACGATTCATAATGCATGGCTTGTTAGCTATCTGCCACCTTTTGCAGCGAATTTCCAATTAATTACACTGTACAACACTCATTGCAGCCAAAGTCTCAATTAAAATTATGTTGCACATTATCTACTCTATTAGGTCAAGAAGGCAGGGCAGCCTTAGCCAGAAATATACTAATTTCTACTTTAGAATATACCCTATACTTAGTGTCACTGCATATTAGCAACAAAATCACATAATTCAAACAGCAGTAAGCACAATATTTGATTTTGCCTTTTTGGCTGACAAAACAACTCAGCATTGTAACATTTTAAGCAGATTTCATTGACTGCTCATTTCCAACAGATCAAACTACCTTATGATTCAGAAAAGTACAGTTTTGTACCTACCATAAATGTAGATGTTCGAAGATCCACATTGCTGCAGTCCTTACACTTGGGTAGTCCGCTGTCCTCGGTTGTGAATATCAAAGTATTAGGCTGACGGCGGGCAAGGCGCTTAAGACTGACATCAGGACGTCAGGGTACAAATGCGCATGACCGACGTCATATCCTCAGTCTTTTCTTGCCCCAGATGTCAGAAGACCCTAAACAGAAAGGTCCAAACCAAAAGACAGCAAAAAACAACCAACCACCCTTGTAATAACCATATGTACAATATATACAATATTCACAATATGTACAACCCACACCACACAACCGCCTCTAACTACAGAGGGGAAGGAGGGAGGGTAAATTGGACTGCAGCAATGTGGATCTTCGAACATCTACATTTATGGTAGGTACAAAACTGTACTATGTTCTTCATCTCACATTGCTGCAGTCCTTACACTTGGGTAGAATCCCAAAGCAGAGATAAGGGAGGATGGCAAACCTATAAAGCAGTAGGAGCTGCCAAAATGCCCTGTAAAATTGCAGTGGCAAAACC